>NC_069503.1:363595940-363838440 GCF_027579735.1 Bombina bombina | reverse complement strand
GCAGAACAAGTTGAAAATGGTATATTATATAACCAAAGATCATGCTAACTTACTGCTTTGTTAAAAAATGTCCTTTATTTGTGTATGCAGAATGTCACAGCATATGTGCACTCGATTTCCCCCTTGTATGTGTGAGACATTGCATGATAATCAAGTATTGAAGCATCTAATTTAAACTGAGTTTTATCAGTTGTAACAAGTGATGAAAAATATTTCGATACAATTTATAAATATATGACATCTGTACATTTTGGAAATCAGAGATTATGGGTTATGTAAATTTAATAAATATGTAGAGATTTTATTGTAATTGCATTGTTATATATTTTTTTTATTACTTTCAGCTTTTTCTCTCCCATAAACATATATATTTGTAATATACATAATGATGGGGGAACATCTTGGGACAAGAATTGGTGAACTTTTCACCCCAAGCCTAATGTTGACATATGTAAACAGATCAGTTTAACAGAAATGTGGAACCTGTCTTCAATAGTGTTTCTACACATCAATTCCTACAAACATACATATATACACATCTTCTTCTCATGTTGTACTTGGTATTGCTTTTTTCCCCCTCTCATTTCATTATATATTAATTAATGTAATTAATTTATAGCAATACTTTTGAGTATATACCAAGCCTTTTAAACTTCGTTTTTTGTTCCATCCAAAACGAAGATACATGATTTTGATAGTGCAAAACAGATGTAGTCATGGCATGCAGTGGAGCAATTATACAAGCTGGAGTTTATCTTTAAGTCAGGTTACAGTACAGTTGTGTCCAGTCATTTTGACGCTATCTTTAGGGATTCTGTAAGTTCAAAAGATTGCTGTTGGACATCAAAGCAATTTCAGGTTTTTCTTTCTCAGATCCTCACCTCTTTAAAGTGCCTTTTGTTTATTGAAGTTAGGCACTAGGTAAAACAGATGGCTTTATTCTAATACTGTACTTTTAATGTGTTAAAAACTATTTGCACATCAATAAACCGGTTCCACTATCAGATATCATATCTATAGGAACACGTTTCAATTCGGATCTTAAAGTGAACATCAAAGAACTTGATAGTTTAGCATTAAAGAAGCTATTCAGTGCATGCAAATGGTGGCATAGGTTACCTTGTAAGTACTGAAAACGAACAAGAAAGCAAACAAAAAACAACACAATGCCAAGGGTCACAGAAAGGACGCACAGTTACACAACGGATTTCCTATAGAGAGAATCAGAAACTTTCTAATCAAACAGGGAATGGTCCCCCTTTGTAAGCAGATAACTTATTATTACTTTTGGAACCAATGTAAAAAAGAATGAGTAAAATACAAATATTCATATTTTATTAAGCTAAACTAAATCTCTTTCCATGATTTCGTTTCCCCATAAATAGACTGAATAACTTCTTTAAAAATAATCGTTATTAAATTAAAATTGCAGGTAGAGTAGAGAAATCATTCAATATTTATTTAAAGTTTTCTGCAAATGTGTTCATCTTAGAAACAACACGAACAAACTTAGCAACATATTAAATATGTTTCGATATTTTATGATTTGCTAAAATATGGGCTATTACATCAAATTGATGTTATTAAATTATTTTCAACAATGTTTATGATTGACAATAATAATTTTCGATTCATTCAACTCATAATATAAATACTGGTTGTCACAATTATGTTTCTAAGAAATCATAAATATTTTTTTTTTCAATATTACAAAGTTTGACTTATGTAATTGTATTTGCTTAAAAACATATCTTTCAAGTAATTCTGATACTTTTTCCCTTTTGAGTATTTAAATTAAACCTGATCAATATTTGCTTAGTTTAAACGCACTGTTGAAAGGCATTTACCAGCAACATATTTAGCAGCCTGAACATACCCTGTTTAATCTTAGGTTCACACAAAGTTCAGGCAGCAATGAATCCAACAGTAGGTCACATTAGGAGGAGTTGGGATGGTTTTATCTCACTGATCAGTTACAGCAGCAATTCCAGTGTCCCTGATTACAGGACTCACACTGCTGTCTGCTAATCATCACTTGTAACTAAACATATCACCAACTCTTGACATCTACTCAGTTATAATCCGAATTCATCTACTCAGTTATAATCCGAATTCATTTGAAACATTCCTATTCACTAAATAAAAAATAATTTAAAAAATAAAAATAAATAGGTAAATAACAAAATAACAAAACAAATTAATTACACACACATGCGCATATTACAGGAATTGGTAACATATTTTTTGAAGTGGCCAGATATCTAAATCATTACAGCACATAATATTTATGGGCAGTAAATGAACTAAAAGTTTGGTCTTACTCATTCAAAAATATATAGTTATAAAGGTGTTTACAATATTGCAATAATTAAAGCTGGTAAGATAGTTTACCTTAGATACATATGTTTCATTTTAAAATAGTTTGTTATATAAGTTGCTACAATGTTACTATTCCGTTCATAAATAACATCAAGGTTGCAGTAGCAAAATTTGCAAAGTTCCCTTAGTGTGGATTTAAATGGGCTCATTTGTTTTTCAGCAGCCTTCTTGGTACTCTTGAATTATTCCTGTCACCAACACTGACAGACAGTTTGCAGGAAAATGACATCAGATGCCCACACTCATAGCATTAAAATCCAGTGCAAATGTCCATTTACCTAACTGACTTGCTGAAAGATACTGACATCTATAGATCTTAGTGAGTAGTCAGATTTTCTGAAGTTTTCAGACACATGTGTTCTTCATCACTGACTTACATTTAAAAAGCAAAATGAATGCTGCTCCCTCATCAAGCTGTTAATCTTTCAGTTTTCACAATCCCAAATAGCAGCTTAATTAACAAAAATCTATCAAATAGAACAAGCAAAAGGGCAAATCCACCTAATTTTCTTTTTCTGGAGAGGTCAAATGCTAAAGACTAAACAATGACATCTAGCAAATTTAATGAGAGGCAGAGCCAATGTTGTATAAGTTACATACTTATACAGTTGATTGCATTGATTATATTGAGATGTTTGGACCCTGTATTATGCAGCACCTGAGTAAACAGATTCCAAATGCTATGATTCCGTGATCAGGTACGTTAGATAATATATATGTGCTAAAGATATTGGCTCTAAATGTATATAAATGAATACACTTCAAAAGCAAAACTGAACCAATGGGAACACATTAAAGTGATAGGGGTTGTGGGTTAAACGTTCTTTTTTGTATACTAAAAAAGAAACAATATACAATTTAAAAAAAATGTGACTAATAATAATATGAAAAAACAAATTCAATTGCACTAACAAACATGTGTATTTTTTTAATTGATGTCACTAACAGTATGTTTACTTCATTTTTGGGCTGAATTAATTCTGTTAATAATAGTGCAGAATAAAAATACAAAACAAAACAGAATTTTACAGAAATAAAGAGTTCACGCATATTCATGAAAAAAGAAAAAATCAATGGGAATACCTAAGTATGTCCCATTGGTGAGGTTTATGTAAATACAAGTGAATTAAAAAGGAATATGAATATAAGACATTTGCTATTTGTTAACATAACGTACATTGCATTAGTTGTGATAAATAAATAAATAATAATAATAATAATAATAATAATAAAATGCGAATGGAGTATCAAAATTATTTAAAAGGGGTATTTAAACATTCTTGCTTTTCCCCACATTTTATTTCTGATATTTTTAAAGAATCAGATCATATGATAATATAAAGAAGCAGGTTATTTTGTAAAGAAACAATATTACAACATAGGTAACAATTTAATTGCACAGGGTAACAGCAGACACAATCACTTGCAAACCTCGTTTAAATTACTTATGAAGAAACATAGACAAGATCTCCGTTGTTTTAGAAGCCACACGAATTAACAATTCCTTTAGATAATAATGGGGATATAATATGCTTTAGGAATAAAAATGTATGTACTCTTATTTTTAATATTTAAATGAAAACATTTATATTGCAAATATACTTAATCAGCTGCCATAGAAATAATGCAAAAGATACCAGTCATTCATGATGTATCTAGATTTGGTAGATATTATACTCAACTCCATAGCTAGTAGCAAATTTCACTCTTATATAATGTTCAGCTTCCGGGATTTAAAAGTTGCTCTTAAAAATGACTAATCCATTCTTAGCTTTTAAAGGCACATAATACACTAGATTTTTCTTTGCAGAAATGTTTTGTAGATTATACATTTATATAGCCTATACAGCTTTTTTCTTTTCTTTTTTAATGTGTAGTTTGCTTATTTGCTTAAAATATAAATACAAAATCATGGTTAAAAACTGTTTGAAATTAATTTCCCAAGTATGTATTGTTGTGGGTGCAGACTTATTGAAAAAGCACTTGATTATGTTTATGGCATCTCTTATATTGTAGCTAATTAGGGACAGATATAAATTTGTTCTGTCCATGCAATCATTATATAAAATATAACAAGAGTTTTCTGAAAGGAAACATTATTTTACTATCCATAATTCAACATTTTATGAAATAATTTTGATGTCCCTTTAAAACACACTATTAATCCAAACAATTTCAGCAATTAATAATAATGATAATTAGTTATGAAGAATACCATGAGGGAGCAGAGATTGCTTTGAACTTTATATACAATGTCTAGGATCTTGGAACAGTGCCAACAGTCATTCAACATCAGGTTCATATAAGATGAATTTTTGTTAGGTGTCTTGGTGTAAAATCCACTACAAATGTAAGGAACGTGCCTTGGTAATGTTGTTCTATGGTTTGAGAATGTCTTGTTTTAAAGGACCAGTCAACACAGTAGATTTGCATAATCAAATATTGCAAGATAACAAGACAATGCAATAGCACTTAGTCTGAACTTCAAATGAGTAGTAGATTTTTTTTCTGACAATTATAAAAGTTCTGTCTTTTTCCAATCCCCCTGTACCATGTGACAGCCATCAGCCAATCACAAATGCATACACATACCATGTGACAGCCATCAGCCATTCACAAATGCATACACACTTATTCTTGCACATGCTCAGTAGGAGCTGGTGACTCAAAAAGTTTAAATAGAAAAAGACTGTGCACAGTTAGTTAAATTGAAGTAAATTGGAAAGTTGTTTAAAGTGACATGCTCTATCTGAATAATGAAAGTTTAATTTTGATTGAGTGTCCCTTTAAGATGTTCTATATAAGGCAGAGATAAGTTTCTCAAAACCTGGATTTGCTATCTCATTAATTGTTTTTACTTGATATAGATTAATCTATGATAAATAGTAGACAGTATATAAAATAAAGTTAAATGTGTCTGAGTAGTACATGGAATATGCCATCTAAATTATAGTGAAAAGTATATTAGAAAACTAAACCACTGTTTTTCTACAAACTAATTTCTCTTTACCAATAATGCTGCCATGAAAAGGAGTTAAGTTTTAATAAACTATACTGAGAATAAAAAAGGTAAATTTGGTAATAGATTTTTTTAAAATAGTATGCTCCACCTAAACCAACCCTTTTAAATTAGCATGATAGAAAAATTAAATGACCACTTAATGCAGTAGAATTTCATAATTAAAAAGTGAATAATAAAAAGACAATTATACAACACCTACTCTGAATTTCAAATAAGCAGTAGATTTTTTTCTGACAATTTTTTTTCTCTCCCATTTTCTGACCATATCTGAATTCAGATCATGCCTTTATTACACCCATTTTCCAGCCGCTTGTATCATGTGACAGACATCAGCCAATAACAGACTAGTATACATATACCCTGTGAGCTTGTGCACATGCTCAGTAGGATATGGTGCCTCAAAAAATCTGCATATAAAAAGACTGCAAAAGTTGATAATGGAAGTAAATTGGAAAGTGTATTAAAACTGCATGCTCTCTATCTGAATCATAATAGATTATTTTGACTTTATTGTCCCTTTAAAAGAAGAGCCTTTCAAATGACATTAGACACATTTGTATCTGTACTTGTATTTCCGGTCACACATGCTCTGAATGTGAGTAAAACAGGACTACCAGCACTGGAACAGGGGCAATCTGTGATCACTAGTGTAAGTGACCTATGACCATATGCTCAACAGTAAAATGTATCACACAAGTAGTAATAAACTGTACTAGAAATATATTTACAAACACAAGTTTACTTCAAAGTAAATTCTAATACACTTTGGCCTAGATTTAGAGTTGGGCGGTAGCCGTCAAAACCAGCGTTAGAGGCTCCTAACGCTGGTTTTTACCGCCCTCTGGTATTTGGAGCCAGTCATTAAAGGGTCTAACGCTCACTTTCCAGCCGCGACTTTTCCATACCGCAGATCCCCTTACGTCAATTGCGTATCCTATATTTTCAATGGGATCTTTCTAACGCCGGTATTTAGAGTCGTGGCTGAAGTGAGCGTTAGAAATCTAACGACAAAACTCCAGCCGCAGAAAAAAAACAGTAGTTAAGAGCTTTCTGGGCTAACGCCGGTTTATAAAGCTCTTAACTACTGTGCTCTAAAGTACACTAACACCCATAAACTACCTATGTACCCCTAAACCAAGGTCCCCCCACATCGCCGCCACTCTATTAAATTTTTTTAACCCCTAATCTGCCGTCCGCACGCCGCCGCAAGGTACGTTATACTTATGTACCCCTAATCTGCTGCCCCTAATACCGCCGACCCCTATATTATATTTATTAACCCCTAATCTGCCCCCTCAACGTCGCCTCCACCTGCTTACACTTATTAACCCCTAATCTGCCGACCGGACCGTGCCACTATTATAATAAAGTTATTAACCCCTAATCCGCCTCACCCGCCTCAATAACCCTATAATAAATAGTATTAACCCTTAATCTGCTCTCCCTAACATCGCCGACACCTAACTTCAAACATTAACCCCTAATCTGCCGACCGGAGCTCACCGCTATTCTAATAATTTTTTTAACCCCTAAAGCTAAGTCTAACCCTAACCCTAACACCCCCCTAAGTTAAATATAATTTAAATCTAACGAAATAAATGAACTATTATTAAATAAATTATTCCTATTTAAAGCTAAATACTTACCTGTAAAATAAATCCTAATATAGCTACAATATAAATTATAATTATATTGTAGCTATTTTAGGATTTATATTTACTTTACAGGTAACTTTGTAATTATTTTAACCAGGTACAATAGCTATTAAATAGTTAATAACTATTTAATAGTTACCTAGTTAAAATAATTACAAAATTACCTGTAAAATAAATCCTAACCTAAGTTACAATTAAACCTAACACTACACTATCAATAAATTAATTAAATAAAATACCTCCAATTACCTACAATTAAATAAACTAACTAAAATACAAAAAATATAAAAGAACTAAGTTACAAAAAATAAAAAAATTACAACAATTTTAAACTAATTACACCTACTCTAAGCCCCCTAATAAAATAACAAAGACCCCCAAAATAAAAAAATGCCCTACCCTATTCTAAATTACAAAAGTTCAAAGCTCTTTTACCTTACCAGCCCTTAAAAGGGCCCTTTGTGGGGCATGCCAATCAGATTGAGCTTGCATTCTATTGGCTGATTGGAACAGCCAATAGAATGCAAGCTCAATCTGATTGGCTGATTGAATCAGCCAATCGGATTGAACTTGATTCTGATTGGCTGATTCCATCAGCCAATCAGAATTTTCCTACCTTAATTCCGATTGGCTGATAGAATCCTATCAGCCAATCGGAATTCGAGGGACGCCATCTTGGATGACGTCCCTTAAAGGAACCGTCATTCGTCGGGAAGTCGTCGGAAGAAGAAGATGGGTCCGCGGTGGAGGTCTTCAAGATGGAGCCGGTCGTCATCGGATGAAGATAGAAGATGCCGCTTGGATCAAGATGGTTGCCGGTCCGGATCACCTCTTCTTCCCGGATAGGATGAAGACTTTGGAGCCTCTTCTGGACCTCTTCAGCTGCCGGATTATGGATCGCCAGCCCCCGCTTGGGCTTGGATGAAGATTTCAGAGCCTGGAACGATCGTTGATACCTGGCATGGTGAAGACAAGGTAGGAAGATCTTCAGGGGCTTAGTGTTAGGTTTATTTAAGGGGGGTTTGGGTTAGATTAGGGTTATGTGGGTGGTGGGTTGTAATGTTGGGGGGGGGGGTATTGTATGTTTTTTTTTACAGTCAAAAGAGCTGAATTCTTTGGGGCATGCCCCGCAAAGGGCCCTTTTAAGGGCTGGTAAGGTAAAAGAGCTTTGAACTTTTGTAATTTAGAATAGGGTAGGGCATTTTTTTATTTTGGGGGTCTTTGTTATTTTATTAGGGGGCTTAGAGTAGGTGTAATTAGTTTAAAATTGTTGTAATTTTTTCTAATGTTTGTAAATATTTTTTTATTTTTTGTAACTTAGTTCTTTTTTATTTTTTGTACTTTAGTTAGTTTATTTAATTGTATTTATTTGTAGGAATTCTATTTAATATATTTATTGATAGTGTAGTGTTAGGTTTAATTGTAGATAATTGTAGGTAGTTTATTTTATTTATTTATTGATAGTGTAGTGTTAGGTTTAATTGTAACTTAGGTTAGGATTTATTTTACAGGTAATTTTGTAATTATTTTAACTAGGTAGCTATTAAATAGTTCTTAACTATTTAATAGCTATTGTACCTGGTTAAAATAAATACAAAGTTGCCTGTAAAATAAATATTAATCCTAAAATAGCTACAATATAATTATAATTTATATTGTAGCTATATTAGGGTTTATTTTACAGGTAAGTATTTAGATTTAAATAGGAATAATTTATTTAATAAGAGTTAATTTATTTCGTTAGATAAAAATTATATTTAACTTAGGGGGGTGTTAGGGTTAGACTTAGCTTTAGGGGTTAATACATTTATTATAGTAGCGGTGAGCTCTGATCGGCAGATTAGGGGTTAATTATTGTAGGTAGCTGGCGGCGACGTTGTGGGGGGCAGATTAGGGGTTAATAAATATAATATAGGGGTCGGCGGTGTTAGGGGCAGCAGATTAGGGGTACATAGGGATAATGTAGCTAGCGGCGGTATACGGAGCGGCAGATTAGGGGTTAATAATAATATGCAGGGGTCAGCGATAGCGGGAGCGGCAGATTAGGGGTTAATAAGTGTAAGGTTAGGGGTGTTTAGACTCGGGGTACATGTTAGGGTGTTAGGTGCAGACTTAGGAAGTGTTTCTCCATAGAATACAATGGGGCTGCGTTAAGAGCTGAACGCTGCTTTTTTGCAGGTGTTAGGTTTTTTTTCAGCTCAAACTGCCCCATTGTTTTCTATGGGGATATCATGCACGAGCACGTTTTTGAAGCTGGCCGCGTCCGTAAGCACCGCTGGTATCTAGAGTTGCAGTGGCGTTAAATTATGCTCTACGCTCCCTTTTTGGAGCCTAACGCACTGAAAACCCAGCCATTCTGTGAACTCTAAATACCAGCGGTATTTAAAAGGTGCGGGAGAAAAAAAGCCTGCGTAGCTAACGCACCCCTTTGGCCGCCAAACTCTAAATCTAGCCGTTGTTTGCACTACAGCATACAATATATTTGATATAATATATGTACTTAATTTTATAGACATGTTTAAAAATCGGATCTTCAAGGGAAAACGGCAGGTCAGGATTTCAAAATGTTTTTGCTTAGGCACAGGTGACAATTAAAGGGACACTAAAGACTAAATACATCTTATGCACCTCCCTTTAATCATGAATGCTACCATTATGGAACCTAAGTTACACTGCAGGTATCTGTAATATATATATATATATATATATATATATATATATATATACACATATACATAAACAGTCACAGAGGAAGCACACACTCACTTTATAAAACAACATCATCTTCCTCACAGGAACATCAGTTTTTTAAAAACTATAAAACAATGTAGGTGTAAGCACCTGACGTCCTGTAATAAGATATATGATTGGAACTTGCTGCATGGCGTTGTGTTATAATGGTGAAACTAGCATGTTATATGGTATCAGAGCTTTATTGCCAAGTTTCCTGTTTTTTTTTTTTTAACAGCCAATATAACTAGTATAAGAAGGAATGCCAAGCTAAGTGCTTTGTATATTGACATATTAGCCTCATTCCTATAGTTTTACCCCAAAATATTTACTTTCTTTTGATGCACAGAATGGCTCTGTCAACATTTTAGTTTTCTACATTATCTATCAGCCTATAACTTATAAGACAGAGAGATAAAGAGAGACCTTCATAATCATAGGCACCTCTTTTCATACCTCAGCTAGAATGAATGTCAGTTTTTACATAGAGGCACTTAAACCTAGATACAGTAAGTCTCAGAGAAGACAGGGGAGAGCTAACAACCTGCTGTACTTGTACTCCTGGGGGTACTCAGGCAAAAGCAAGAGAGCTCAAGAGTTCAACCACTCACCAGTGTGCACCTGTCTTGAGCACTATGGGGTAGATTTATCAAGCTGCGGCAGACAGGGGCATACATACGTGCCCCTGTCCGCCGCAGCTTGCCTCTGGCGGGCTGAATTTCCGATGCCGGAATGCAGCATTGCACAAGAACACAATTTTGTGCTCCTGTTTAACACCGCCCCCTGCCCGAGCATAGCCAATCATGAGCGGGCAGGAGCTGTCAATCTCCCCAGTCGGATGAGACTGGGGAGATTGAAATTTGCCCCCTTAGATGTGGCGAAGAGGTTAGGGAAGCAGCGGTCTGATGACTGCTGCTTCATAAATACGGTCTGCAGGTTATCTTGTGAAAAGTAAACCTGCAGTAAAGGGGTGCAAATCGTTTAAGAAATCGACCCCTATATGGCAGCAGTATTTGAATAGATGTTATGCATTGCTGCTAACACTGTTGCCATATAGCACTTAAATAATAATTTTTATTGTTTTAAAAGATAGATAATCCCTTTATTACCCATTTCCCAGTTTTGCATAACCAACACAGTTATATTAATATACTTTTTACTCTGTGATTACCTTGTATCTAAGCATCTTCTATCTTTTTAAACAATAACAATTTTAGTGTTGACTGTCTCTTTAAGAGAATCATGCCCATACTCTTGGAAGTTAGAACTAAAGCTGGATACTGTATAAGGCCAAATAAAGTTAAATACTTTTAGCTGTGTAGCTGTATTTCTGTAGAAAGGAGCAGATAGACTTATCCTATTTCAAATGTTTATGTGACTTATTTTTATATATACATGTTTGTTTTACACATTACAAACATGTATATACACATAAACAACTCTATATACTACATAGCACACACACTTAATACAGTTTGTCTGCTCAGGTGAGTGGTATGGGATAGCAGGAGGAGGAAAGTGGGAGGAGGCAAATAATTGAAGGGGTTGAGAGGCGCAGGAAGTAAGAAAGGGGACGTAAATAGTGGTGGGGGGGGGTGAGTGGGGAGAGGAAGAGGATCATGAACCAACAGGCTGGTGGTGGAGGAAAACAGCTGCCACTGAAGACTGGGTGGATGTGGAGCAATGGACTTTTGGAAAGTGAGGCTACGCAGGGAAATTAATAACCATATTTATAAAACTGGTTTTATTTATTCTCAAATGCCCAATTTTTTTATGCCAGGAGAGAATCAGTGGGGAAGGAGGTGGAAAGAAAAAGCTACAGGGAAGGCAAGTTGACAAAAGGAAAAAAACTAAACAAAACAAAAAAAAAAACCCACACACACAAAATTGCAAATATAAATAAATAAATACTAAATAAAAATAATATATAATAAAATATTCCTCTATTAGGCTAAGGCGGAGTAGAAACTACAATTAATGCAAATTCAAATTTAAAATTCAATATTAGCCCTTATGCTCCCTGATAAACATAGAGGCTCTCTCTTTTACAACAGGCTTCCTAATAAACATAGAGCCTCTGTCTTTAAAGGGACATTATATGCTAGATTTTTCTTTGCATACATTTTTTTGTAGATGATCCATTTATAGAGCCTATACAGTTTTTTTTTTTTTTTTAAAAAGTATAGTTTTGCTTATTTTTAAACAACATTGCTCTGATTTTAAGACACCTGATGTATACCTACTCCAGCTTGCTCCTGTTTATGTAAATAGTCTTGTCATATTCAGAGGAAGGGGGAGGGGGGATGTCTTCTCTTTTTGGTATACAACCACTTTCAGTGGGTGTTCCAGCTATCCTTTTCAACAGAGCTAAACTGGGAGCTTTTAAGTACGTTTTTAAACAGTTTTATACTGGATTTTTATATCAGTATCTCTGCATATTATTCTTTATAGTAGTGTCTATTACATGCAGTTATATGAAAATTGGTGTATATTGTCCCTTTAATAGAGGGTTTAACCTAATGCTCAAAATATGATTTGATGCACCATATTTGCGAGTTAGCAGTGAAAATAAATTCAAATAAAATGTTTATACAGTTAAAGGGATACTGAACACAATTTTTTTGTGTGTGTGATTTAGATAGAGCATGACATTTTAAGCAACTTTCTAATTTACTCCAATTATCATTTTTTCTTCGTTCTCTTGCTATCTTTATTTGAAAAAGAAAGTCTAGAACCCTGGACAGCACTTGTTTAATGGTGGATACATTTATCCACCAATCAGCAAGAACAACCCAGGTTGTTCATAAAAATGGGCCAGCATCTAAACTTACATTCTTGCTTTTCAAATAAAAATACCAAGAGAATGAAGAACATTTGATAATAGGAGTAAATTAGAAAGTTGCTTAAAATTGCATGCTTTATCTGAACCACAAAAGAAAAAAAAATGGGTTCAGTGTCCCTTTAAGGAACATTCAAGTCAAAATAAGTGTTCATGATTCAGATAGATAATGCAGTTTTAAGACACTTTCCAATTTACTTCCATTATCAAATTTTGCTCAGTCTTTTTATATTCAGACTTTCTGGGGAACAAGATCCTACTGAGCATGTGCACAAGCTCACAGGGTATATGAATACAAGTCTGTGACTGATGTCTTTCACATGATATAGGGGGGGCAGAAAATGGGAGGAAAAAAATGTGTTAAAAAAATCTACTGCTTATTTGAAATTCAAAGTAGGTGTTAATTCATTGTCTTTTCATTATGCACTTGTTACTAATGCAATTCTACTGCGTTGAGTGGTCATTTAGTTAAGAAAAAGAAGCTTCATGTGTCAAACACAGTTTTTACTTTTTTTTTAATAATGTCTCTAACCCACTCCTATTTTCTGGGTATTGTAGGTATAGTACAGGAGCGTCTCTGCTGCTAGACAGAACCCTACTGGGGTACATACGAACCTCTGATCCGCTATCACTGTGGGTAGAAACATTATCTTGAGCAGAGGCTCGATCACTGTTTCTGAAAACAGTAGCTGCCAATCTCTCAGTTTTCTGTGGGCACGCGGTACCATGCAAGCTCCACTGTCGTCGGAAGACTGTACTTTCCTAGGGGTAGATACTTCAAAAGGATATTGGATTACGGATCCTAGCGATAGTTAAATAGCCCTCGGCGAGTAGCCCTCAATGTTATAGGGTGGTTCTGCTCTGCTACTCATCTGGATGTCAGCGGTTAAATCAGGAACGATCTCCGGTAGTCTGAATTCCTCTTGTTCCTGTATGTTTGACGTTTTGCAGTACACCACTCCAGAGAGAGCTCTGAATAATTGCTTTTCCACTAATTAAAGGGTAGTCTCAAAGTGTTGCATAACTTCATTGTCCCATCGCGTTGCATCCACCATATTGCCGTTTGAATCGACTCTAATCATGTGCAGTAGCGGGGTTAGATTATCTCATACAGCGTAGCACAGGACTCAAGTAAGTACCGATATTTGCAAGGGTTTTTATCCCTCTACTGTGCTGCTCACCTAGTTTGTATCAATCAGGTATATTGCTTTGGGCCTTCAGGCTTTGTTCTCAAGATGGCGCCTGCAACTCTCGGCCGGCTGGCAATACTCTTAGGATCAATTTTCCACAGTCCCCCAGAGGATTCTGTATTATTTTCTACCTCCCATCTAATCTCGGCACCGTATCTCACTTTGGTGGCTTAAACTGGGTCATGCAGCGGTATTTGTATTACTATTTGGCCTTTAACTATATGGAGCTTCAGGATCATGTGACTGCTCCACCCCAGGCTCGATCTGCCCCCCCGTATTTTTTATTATTTTATTATGACTAATCTTCTGTAAAAATTTAAATATGAATCCCTGCATAACCAAGCCAGCCAAAAATGTTTTGTCTCTTCTGTAAACATTTTCTTCAATGAGTATGAGGAAATGCTCAGAAATAGTGATGTCGCGAATAGTTCGCCGGCGAATAGTTCCCGGCGAACATAGCTTGTTTGCGTTCGCCGCGGCGGGCGAACATATGCAATGTTCGATCCGCCCCCTATTCGTCATCATTGAGCAAAACTTTGACCCTGTACCTCACAGTCAGCAGACACATTCCAGCCAATCAGCAGCAGACCCTCCCTCCCAGATCCTCCTACCTCGTGGACAGCATCCATTTTAGATTCATTCGGAAGCTGCATTCTTAGTGAGAGGATGGATAGTGTAGCTGCTGCTGATTTGATAGGGAAATCGATAGCTAGGCTAGTGTATTTAGTGTCCACTACAGTCCTGAAGGACTCATCTGATCTCAGCTGGATGCCTTTTTAGGGCTAGAACATCAGTCTGCTTTTTTTTTTTTTCCCTGTGTAATCTAATTGCAGTTGCCTGCCTGCCTGCCTGCTGTGCCCACTTGCCCAGTGCCACCACTCATATCTGGTGTAACAGTAGTGTATATTTAAAAAAAACAACACTTTTTTGACTGTGTTAAATAATAGCAGTCAGTTTCCTTCACACGTGTGCATTTCAGTGCCTGCCAGGGCACAGTGTCACCCCAGTGCAACTCATATCTGGTGTAACAGTAGTGTACATTTAAAAAAAACAACACTTTTTTGACTGTGAAATAATAGCAGTCAGTTTCCTTCACACGTGTGCGTTTCAGTGCCTGCCTGCCAGGGCACAGTGTCCCCCCAGTGCAACTCATATCTGGTGTAACAGTAGTGTACATTTAAAAAAAACAACACTTTTTTGACTGTGAAATAATAGCAGTCAGTTTCCTTCACACGTGTGCGTTTCAGTGCCTGCCTGCCAGGGCACAGTGTCACACTAGTGCCACCACTCATATCTGTTGTAACAGTAGTGTACATTTAAAAAAACCAACACTGATAGGGGACGTAACAGGGATTAAACTGATAAGAATAGTACTACTTAACACACCACTCCTATCTGGTGGCACATTAGATTGCACGCGCAGTGCCCCAAATTTGAAGTAGGAGGACCGACCAAGCATCTTTTTCCATCTCCGGGTTCCTAAAATCGATGCCATATACACGTCCCCTGATAGGGGACGTAACAGGGATTAAACTGACAGGAATAGTACTACTTAACACACCTTATAATAACGCAGAGAGAGGCAACGCAGAGAGAGGAGTCTGAAGAAGAGGAGTCAGAGGAGGAAGGTGGCTTTGAGGAGGTGGAAGACCAAACACAGCAGGCGTCCCAGGGGGCTTGTTGTCACCTTTCGGGGACCCTTGGTGTTGTACGTGGCTGGGTGGAGGAAGAGACCTTCAATGACATCAGTGAGGACAAGGAACGGGACATGGCTAACTTGGTATCCAACCTTGTGCAAATGGGGAGTTTGCGGTTGTGCAAATGGACTGTTTGCGGTTGTTTGCGGTGCGTTAAACAGGGAGTTTGGTCTGTCACTGTGAAGCGGGCGTAACCCTTACACTACCTGATCGATACAACATCATACCTGATGTTTTAAAGCACGTTATTCCAAACAATTTAGGAATGTTAGGTAATTTATGCCCTTTATGGATTAAAACCAGACTCTGCATCAACTATGTAATTTTCCATGGGAGTTTTGCCATGGATCCCCCTCCGGCATGCCACAGTCCAGGTGTTAGTCCCCTTGAAACAACTTTTCCATCACTATTGTGGCCAGAAAGAGTCCTTGTGGGTTTTAAAATTCGCCTGCCTATTGAAGTCTATGGTGGTTCGCCCAGTTCGCACGTTCGCGAACAGTTGTGAAAGTTCGCGTTCGCTATTCGCGAACCCAAATTTTTATGTTTGCGACATCACTACTCAGAAATTATGTCAAAGAAACTGTATGGGGCCTTTCTTGAGCTGATGATATGAATAATACATCTATCTTCAAATCATCTGGTAAATACAACCAGGGAACATTTAAGGGCACATCTTTGCATTTCATTCAATTGACCTTTGCAGAACTTTTATATCAAAACATGTATATACCCAAATTATCCCATATTTGAGTTATCACCATATGTAATACCAGACCACTCTGCTGATGAAAAGGAAAGTTCACCTGTCATATTTCAAAGCAACAAAACTGAGCTTTCTGTTACACAAAAAATGTAATCTAAAGAATTGACCAATATAGTTGAAACTTTTTTTTCTTTTACACAAATGGACACTCCATTGAATGGTCACATAAAGTGTATACATTGGCAGAGTTCGTAAAAAGAACTTTGTGATAAAGGGATGCTATAATGTGGTGTAGGCTATGACTCTTAGGACTTTTGGCATTGCTGTCTATGAATTTAGATTTTTTTTCATACTACCTTATCTCTATGGGGTAGAGGTATAAGAAATAAACCTTTAGCAGGGCACCCTCGGAAACCAGAATGAAACATTTTAAAACTTTAGAAACAGTACATTGAGCCATTCTGCTGACAAGGTCCAAGATGGAATTAGTACTGCTAAAGGCAAGAGTATTATTATTCTTTATTTATAAAGCACCAACAGATTCGGCAGCACTGCCCATGGGTACAAGGATTAAAAGTACAATGGAGAAACAATACAATAAGACAAAATTTTACAGACAAATACAGGGGGAATTGAGGGCCCTATTCCTGTGGGAACTTACAATCTAGATGGGTGGGAGGATGGGAAACAGGAGGTGGGGACTGCAAAGGTGAGAATTATATTAGTGAGGAGATAGATGAGGGCAACTGTTGGGTAAGTGAAGTTAATTTGTTAATGAGTCAGGTGATAAGCTTCCCTGAACAAAAAGGTCTTTAGGGAACTTATAAAGGAGGAGAGGTTAGGGGAAAGTCTGACAGCTCGCGGAAGTGCATTCCAGAGGGTTGGTGCCGCACAAGAGAAGTCCTGTAGTCTAGCATGAGAAGAGGTGATGGTAGAGGACACAAGAAGCAGGTCATTGTTGGATCTTAGGAGGCGGGCTGGAGTATATTTGTTGATGAGTGAGGACAGGTAGGGTGGGACAGCATTGGTGAGGGCTTTGTAGGTCAGGGTGAGAATTTTGAATTTAATTCTGCTGTGAATGGAGAGCCAGTGAAGGGACTCACAGAGAGGTGCAGCAGAAACAGAGCGTCGAGAGAGGTGGATTAGCCTTGCAGATGCATTTAGGATGGATTGAAGGGGAGAGAGGCGGGAGAGAGGGAGGCCAGATGGTACATTATTACAGTAGTCAAGTCGGAAAATTACCAGGGAGTGGATTAGCTGTTTAGAAGTGTCAGCACTCAGAAACGGACGAATTTTGGAGATATTGCGTAGGTGGTTGCGGCAGGATGAAGAGAGCAATTGGATGTGGTAAATGAAGGACAGATTTGAGTCAAGTGTGACTCCGAGGCAGCAGACTTGGGGTGATGGGGAGATAGTGGTTCCGCAAACAGTGATGGAAAAATTTGAAACTGGAGTAGAGTTAGAGGGGATGAAATGCCAGATAAGCAGTCACTGATGTGAGAATTGACAGAAGGAGAGAGTGCAGGGGTGGAAAGGTAGATCTGGGTATCATCAGCATAGAGGTGATAGTTGAAGCCATAGCTGTTGATGAGTTTACCCAGTGAAGAAGTGTAAATAGAGAAGAGTAGAGAACCCAGGACAGAGCCTTGAGGTACTCCAACAGACAGAGGCAATGGAGAGGAGGAGTCACCAGCAAAAGAGACGGAGAAGGATTTGTTAGAGAGATAAGAGTGCCAGGAGAGGGCAGTGTCACGGAGCCCAAGAGAGCTGAGAGTCCGTAGGAGAAAGGGATGGTCAGCAGTGTCAAAGGCAGCAGAGAGGTCAAGTAAGATAAGTATAGAGTAGTATTCTTTGTTTTTAGCAGAATGGAGGTCATTAGTAACCATGATGAGGGCAGTCTCAGTTGAGTGTTGGGGACAGAAGCCAGATTGCAGGGGGTAGAGCAATGAGTTGGAGGACAGGAAGTGGGTTAGGCGATCAAAAGTTAGTTTTTCAAGGATTTTTGAAGCTAGCAGGATCAATGACATGGGGTGGTAGCTTGCAGGAGAATTAGGGTCAATGGGGTTTTTTTTAGGATGGGGTGGCCTTTGCATGTTTGAAGGAGGCAGGGAATGAGCCGGTAGAAAGGAATAGGTTAAATATATAAGTAAGAGCCGGAGCGAGGGTGGGAGACAGAGAAGGTATTAGATGTGAAGGAATAGGGTCAAGTGGGCAGGTAGTAAGGTGTGAGGAAGACAATAGGGAAGCCACTTCCCTCTCAGTGGTTGGGAGGAGGGTGCAGAGAGTGGCAGAGGGGGTGACTGGGAGCGAAGTTGGGAGATTGCAGGCTTGTGTTGGGATGTTTCTTTGGATGGTAAGTGTTTTATTTAAAAAGTAGTCAGCCAGGTCTTGAGCAGAGTATAAGTAATACTCCATATCCAACCCAAGTACGGCCGTATTAGCCTGGGACAGTGGCTTAAAATCATCCTTGAGTAGTTTATAGAATGCATGTAGATAGCTCTTGTGAAAATTTGCAAACTATTTTTCCTTTCACCTGACACAGTACTGGATGGGCTTTGTGCCTTATAGGCCTCATGTCATATTTTTGACTGGATTAAACTAAAGCAGCCATAAATTACCTTTTTTTGTGACAATCCACTCTCACATGCTCACCTCCTTCTCTCTCCTAAGCATGTACTGACACAAAAATATTATACAGTATAGCACAATCTATAAAGTAAACAAATAACCTATATATATATATATATGTATATATATATATATATATATATATATATATATATATATATATATATATATATATATATATATATATATATATATATATATATATATATATATATATATTGAAACTTTATTATAGTGTCCTAAGACATATAGGACCAGATTACAAGTGGATTGCTAAATTATCGCGGGCCCACAAATGGCCACATTTTCCATTTGCAGGCATGTGATAAATAACCAGCCACAAGCTCATGGTAGCAACTAGCACTCAGAAAATTAACCAAAGATTAGATCTCTAGTTAATTTTCTAAGTGTCCCAAATGCCCTCAAAATAAAGAGCATTATAGTTTTTTATTAAAAAATAAAATAAAATTTGTAATTTTTTTTTAAATAAAAAACAACTGCACTGGGCAATTTTGGTACTTTAACTTTATCCGGTGGGGAATGTTAGAAAAAAAAAAAAAACGGCACCAATAATTGCCTTTACGTTGCGGTCTATGGGAACTGTGTGTTCCCAGTAAATAGATATATGTAAATGCTTATATACATATGTATTTATGTGTTAATATGTATATATAAACATATTAACACATAAATAAGCATATACATATATATTTAAAAATGCTGCAATCGCTGAGCAACTTACCCACTTCGTTGCGCTTAGGTTCTGTGCCATCTCTGATGGCATCAGAACGAGGCTCCCATTGGAGCGTGAGCTGGTATTACAAAGTGGAGCGCTAATATCACTTGCATGCAAGTGATATTTAGTGCTTCGCTTGTAATCTAGCCCATAATTGTTGACAGATTAACCCATTCTATATTTTTTTTCACTTTATGATATGTCAATATTTTATATTGTTTTAAACATTACATTTCTTTGAAAATATAAAATTATTTGTATTATGAATTCAGACCTTGGATCCTAAGGATCCATATGGGGCCCTAGTAGCCAAAGGCAATACAAACAATACTGTAATGATAGCATTCTGCAAATATTCAAGAACAAAAGAGGGTGCTTTATGTACATATCAGTAGGTGAATCGATTATGAAAGCACAGGGTACTCAAATTTAGCTGCAGTACCCTAATGTGCTGGTAGGAACATTCTGGAGACTCATAGTACTCCAGCTCACTCAATTCCAAAGCCTAGTATTGGAACAATGTCTCATCCACTGGTAGCGGGAGATAGACACATATATGATGGTTTTCGTGTAAAATTAATTTTAATATAACACACATAAACACCAATAAAAACTGCACAAAGATGAGGGGTTCAGTTTACATAAATCATCCCCCTCATTTGCAACGCGTTTCTCGGCTTGCAAGCTGTTTCATCAGCCTTATATTAAAATAGATTTTTGCAGATTATATCTATTATATTTTACGTGTGGGTCTATCTGCTTATTGTAATATTAGTTAAATGTTTTCCCTCTTTTTTTAAACTAAGGAAGTGTTTGTGTTTATTTAAAAGGACATGCCCTAATGCAAAAAATATTAACTTTAATTGTAAACTGTTTGGGCCTAACATTAAACATCTCCACAGACATTATGGGTTAGATTACAAGTGGCATGCTATTTACAGCTTCCGCTTGAGTGTTAGCTAGAATTAATCTTTTTGCACACGTTGGGTTGCGCTCATATTACAAGTTGAAAGTAAAAAGTTTGCAAGGGATCGAAACCCGATGCACGCTAACCTCCGGAATTAGTGATATCGCAAACCATGTAAATGTATTCTTACCATAGACATTAATCGAGAGTACAGAAGAGAAAACTCACGCGCTAACCAGACAAGAGTTATGAATATTTAACATTCCAATGTTCTTCAATTACAGAACAATGTTATTTTTATTGTAAATACAGTTGTGCTCATAAGTTTACACACCCTGGCAGAATTTATAATTTCTTGGCCATTTTTCAGAGAATATGAATGATAACACAAAAATCTTTCTTTCACTCATGGTTAGTGTTTGGCTGAAGCCATTTATTATCAATCAACTGTGTTTACTCTTTTTAAATCATAATGACAACAGAAACTACCCAAATGACCCTGATCAAAAGTTTACATACCCTGGTGATTTTGGCCTGATAATATGCACATAAGTTGACACAAAGGGGTTTGAATGGCTATTAAAGGTAAGCATCCTCACCTGTGATCTGTTTGCTTGTAATTAGTGTGTGTACATAAAAGGAAAAAGTAAAAGGTAGTTGAACTGTATAAAACAGGAAAGGGATACAAAAAGATATCCAAGGAATTGAGAATGCAGTTTTCAAACTCTAATAAAGAAGTGGAAAATGAGAGGTTCTGTTGAAACCAAACCATGGTTAGGTAGACCAACTAAAAATTCAGCCACAACTGCCAGGAAGCATGGTTCGGGATGCAAAGACAAACCCACAAATAACTTCAGGTGAAATGCAGGACATGTGGTGTGGCTGTTTCAAGATGCACAATAAGGAGGCACTTGAAGAAAGATGGGCTGCATGGTCGAGTCGCCAGAAGAAAGCCATTACTACGCAAATGCCACAAAGTATCCCACTTACAATATGCAAACAGCACACAGACCAGCCTCACACCTTCTGGCACAAAGTCATTTGGAGTGATGAGACCAAAATTGAACTTTTTGGCCACAACCATGAACGCTACATTTGGAGAGGAGTCAACAAGGCCTATGATGAAAGGTACACCATTCCTACTGTGAAACACGGAGGTGGATCGCTGATGTTTTGGGGATGTGTGAGTTACAAAGGCACAGGAAATTAGGTCAGAATTGATGGCAAGATGAAAGCAGTATGTTATCAAACAGAACGCCTCATTTTCCACTTCTTGATTAGAGTTTGAACACTGCTGATTTGCATTCTCAATTCCTTGGATATCTTTTTATATCCCTTTCCTGTTTTATACAGTTAAACTACCTTTTTCCCGCAGATCCTTTTACAATTATTTTTCTTTACCCATGACTCAGAATCCAGAAACGTCAGTGCAGCACTGGATGAAAGATGCAAGGGTCTGCCAGGAGTCCAGAAACTCATTGACCTTTTATAGACACACACTAATTACAAGCAAACAGATCACAGGTGAGGATGGTTACCTTTAATAGCAATTCAACCCCCTTTGTGTCAACTTGTGTGCATGTTATCAGGCCAAAATCACCAGGGTATGTAAACTTATGATCAGGGTCATTTGGTTAGTTTCTGTTGTCATTATGATTTAAAAAGAGTAAACACAATTGACTGATAATAAATGGCTTCAGCCAAACACTAACCATGAGTGAAAGAAAAGTTTTTGTGTTATCATTCATATTCTCTAAAAAATGGCCAAATCATAAATTCTGCCAGGGTATGTAAACTTATGAGCACAACTGTACATATTTATATTTATATACCTATTCCTGTATTTCTATTTCCATAGCTATAAAGGTGTATATATATATATATATATATATATATATATATATATATATATATATATATATATATATATATATTTAACATTATCAATTTCAGATATATTATATATAGAAAACTATATTTAATAATAATATTAAGAACATAGGAATGTAAAATATGCATAACACGTTTCGTGTTTTGCACTTTTAGGTCTAATGCTATGTCGGGTTAGCGCACATGAAGAATTGCAAATCTCAAAGTGTGTATTAGAAATATTACATATAAAATATAAAAAAATAATAATTATAACAATTATAATCCATACTGTACATATAATATATATACTGTATATATATATATATATATATATATATATATATATATATATATATATATATATATATCTTATGGATTATTTAGAATTGTGTACAGTATTTATAATTATTTTTAATATTGTATATGTAATATTTAAAAACACACTTTGAGATTCTCCCTGTTCGCTAACCATACGCCACAGTAGACTGAAAGCGCAAAACTTGTAGCATGGTACAAAGAAATAAATGTACTTTTTCTTATTATATATATATATATATATATATATATATATACGGTATATAAAATGTTAATGTAAAATAGATATCTATGTCTACATATCTATAGGAATAGATAAATAAATAGGTAAAGGTATATACAGATATCTATAGTCATATATATATATTTACATCAAAAATAACATATTCCTGTTAATATATATATATATATATATATATATATATATATATATATATATATATATATATATATATATATATACATAGATACACATATTCAGACATGTATATATATATATATATATATATATACATATATATATATATATATATATATATATATATGTATATATATATGTATTAACTTCAAATTCTTAGTACAAGAGAAGGGCCACAGTAGAGCTATATGAGATACTGTGAATAGGCAGGGGTTTACAGCACACAGAAGAGTATTCTCTATATCAATTTTAGAAGTTTGGCCGGAAATCCTTGAAAGAACCAACAAATAGATACACACAGGTTGCGAAAATGCGACAGTTTATTTACAATTGAAAAACATCACTGATCAGGCATCATTGCACTTAGTCAAACTAGTAAGCATTTAAATTTACCACTGCAGTGGAAAATACCTACTAAATAAAGTACTCATAGCAGTATAATGTACATAAATAGGCAACAGCAGGTATATCACTGTTAATGGTTAAGTATGCAACAACAAATGGCAATACTGATTCCAAGCATAAACCTCACAGTATGTTATTATACTACCTGATAATTAGGATGGTTAAAGTCCTCCTTAGAAGAAATGGCTTATAGTGCCAAAAGGAACTGAAAATCCTTTTTCAAACCGAGCCTGGACACAGGGTAAAGATGGTAATCCAAAGGTTAAAGATGTTTTCAAATTTTAGTCCTGCTTCCATCCAAAAAGAGACATCAGGATTTGCTAGCTGAAATAACGAGGTAAAAGCGTCCTCTTTAGCTAGCACAAAGTAGTTGCAAACCAAGTTCGTTGCTATTTTACAGCCAGAGACAAGTGCAGCCTTACAGAAAGTTGCGGTAGATACGGACCGGGTATTCACATTCAGGCACTTGTGCGAGATCAGTACAGTCGCTTCCGACGTCTGTTAAGGATATTATCACCTGTATAATCTTCCGGACCATCAAAAACCGCTTAAAGGGACAGTCAACACCAGAATTTTTGTTTCAACCAAAAGAGAGGAAGAAACCTCTCTAAAAGACTGCATGTACAGCACTCTGTGCCTGGACTTGTAGTGGAGAAATTGGGATTTTAAAATATAACTTTTATTAAGTATATTAAAATAAAACACTCAATTAAAAACAACCTGATAGTAGTAGGCCTATTCCTTAATCTTCTGTAAGCCTTTGATATGTTGTAGGTGCTTAGAAGGAAATTGTATAGGCAGGGAGTTATAAGTGAGACCACTCAGTTTAATAATTTCACTAGTAATATAGGGTTAGTCTTTTTGTGTCAAATACACATATATCTGGATATCCAAATATGCTATTGATTTGTGCTTGGGTGTTAGAATTAGGTTCAATGCTAGTGACGCTCAGTGAACTCAGAAATACACATAAAAAGTAGTGTTAAAAATTCCACTTTGTTAATAAATATCACTTCTGTTTAATCTTATATTGGAATATAAATAGTAGAGATATTCAGAATAATCAGATTTCACGTGACAATTTGTGAACCTGTGTTATTCTGGTTGTATTTTAAACATTCAAATGGGTGTTGTATATCTCATTTGATCAACTTATTTCCACCATTTGTAGGTTTATTATCACAATAAATTATTTCCAATCTCAGTGTGGTTCAGTTGGTTCATTTATGTATAAAATGTTAACAAAGTAGTATAATCTTGATTTGTTTCTTTTTAATAGCTAGTCATTCGTCTACAATACCAGTGATCCTGTGTTTGGTGTTGGGATTATTACCCTATTGTTTTAGCGCCACTATCACATATGTAATTCTTGTGGGATTGTGTTATTTAAAAATAGGGGGTATATGTACACCATCTATTAGATCCAATCCTAATGGTAATACTGTGCACTTTGAGTAGCTAAGTGTAATATAGTTCTTACACCAAATGACTCAGCCAATATACGTGTGCTGAATATTAGTAACTATTGAAATAATAAGATGCACCAACTGTTACATTTAACTGTTTGCATTTAAATAAAAGAGGAACAAACTTAAATTGTAAGTATATAGCCGCAATATTGTATAGCTATTGCGGTATTATATTATGTTTTTGCCCCTCTAGCTGTGATATTCTGTGTATCCTGTGTTCTCTTTTATAGTACTTTGGTCTTTCGTGTGATTCAGTGTCACACTAAGAATGCAGTATTGTGCTTGGTGTAAAATACTTTTGAACCGGATACTTGTTTTCCAGAATAAATTTGTTATGAGCCAAACGTTAAATTAGTTCTATAAGTTAGGTATATCTGCACCTTAAGCTGAACTAATATCGCTATAGCATTATTGAGGTACTAGCTGGAAGATTTTAGTTACTTAATATAGCAGCAAAAGTTAGATAGTTGCACCGGTAAAATAGAATTATCTGACTATAGGTACAACTGAGCTTGAAATTCCCCCAATGCAGTATTCTAAGGTTGCCACCTAATAAATAGCTTAGTGCGAGTAACCCTTTGTTATATCAAAATAGTCTTAAGGTTAAAGTTATAACTTAGTTAAACAGTCCTAATTGTGACTGTTTGTCGTATATTAGAACTGAATGCGTAATATAAATTCTCCCCCGCCTAAACAGGCCAACTACTACAGGTAATGTTTAAAAATTAATAGAGCTCCCATCTGCTCTATAACCCCCTGACCGGTTTCGCCCGTATCGGTCTTTTTCAAAGGCCGCAGTGGTGCCACTGTATATCAGTTGTGGTAAAAAACAGAATTTTTGTTGTTTAAAAAGATAGATAATCCCTTTATTACCCATTCCCCAGTTTTTTGCAAAACCAACACTGTTATATTAATACACTTTTTACTTCTGTGACTAACTTGTATCTAAGCATCTTCTGACCGCCCCTAATCACATGACTTTTAGTTATTTTGCATATAGTTGCATTTTAGCCAATTAGTGCAGTGTCTGCCACTAGCCACAGGCGTGATCACAATGCTATCTATATGGCCTACATGAGCTTGCTCTCCCCTGCTGTGAAAAGTAAATAAAATAGAGGCGGCCTTCAAGGGCTTAGAAATTATCATATGTGCCTCCCTAGGTTTGCTTTCAACTAGAATACCAAGAGAACAAAGCAAAATTGTTGATAAAAGTAAATTGGAAAGTTGTTTAAAATTACATGCCCTATTTGAAAAATGAAAGTTTTTTTTGGACTTGACTGTCCCTTTAAGCTGTTAATTGGTATCCGTCTGCAGACCGGGTAGTTACACTTTGGCACACTTACAAAGATCGGGACATGGTTAGTGTCAAAATGAAAGCTTCATGATTCAGATAGAGCAGTTTAGATAGACTTTCCAATTTACTTATATTATCAAATTGTGCACAGTCTTGTTATATGCACACTTTCTGGGGCACCAGCTACTACTTGAACTTTTTCAGAAGAAAATATACTACTCATTTAAAATTCACAGTAAGTGCAATTGCATTGTCTTTTTATTATGCACTTGTTGATTATGCAATTCTACTGTATTTAATGGTCAATTAAGGGACAAAAGTAACTGAAAACTATTAAGTTCAGTATGTTGGAGGTACTACAGCTGAATGTTTTCCATCATATATTCCAATTTGTAGTTCCCGTTGAGCCCCAAACTCTGATTAGATGCATATCCCAAGCAAGTTAAATGATGACCAAATATTACGCTTGAGATCAGATGCATACACCTATCAACCTTATTATGAAAGTGAAATAGGAGCACATCAGATACCAGATTAAATGCATGTCCTCAGAAACTACTTTATTTAAGCTACAGCCCTCACACCATAACCATATCCCAGCCAACCCTTTGTCAGCAAAACGTCCAGATATTAACCTGCAGATGAGGTGTTTGTCTTTATCTCCAAACCAGCTACATGTAACTAACAGACCCCTGTATATACCTAATCTTTAGACCTTATACCAGCTACATGCAACCTACAGACCCCTGTATATACCTATTCTTAATTGTGAAATTTAAGTCATCATTAAAAATGGAAAATTACCGCAACTTTTATCTTCCTATTTTTAAGGAGAAAAGGAAGGGATGGGCAGGTAGTGCAGAGCAGAAACATTGCTGAAATGTCATGACTTGTGTGGATATGGGACTAACTTCTATAAAGATATAATAAAATCAGGTAAGTATTGGGAGTAAGTATATCTAGTTTGTTCCTAAGAAAGAAATGGTTAAACAGAAGGCAATAGAGTAAATTAAAAATAGTTGTTACTTTTTTCTGTAGGTGGCTGGAAATTAGTTGCATCCTCCATGAGCACCCATGATGGAAGTCCACTGATGACTCCTTTGGATGGAGAATATCTGAGAAACTACACTTAAAGGGACAGTCTAGTCCAAATTAAACTTTCATAATTCAGATAGGACATGCAATTGTAAACAACTTTCCAATTTACTTTTATCATCAAATTTGCATTGTTCTCTTGGTATTCTTTCTTAAAAGCTAAACCTAGGTAAGCCCAAACTGATTTCTAAACTGTTGAAAACCGCTTCTTATCTCAGTGCATTGTGACAGTTTTTCACAGTTAGACAGTGCTAGTTCTTGTGCGTCATATGGATAATATTGTGCTCACTCCCGAGTCAGCACTGATTGGCTAAAATGCATGTCTGTCAAAAGCACTTAGATAAGGGTCAGTCTGCAGAGCCTTAGATACAAGGTAATCACAGAGGTAAAAAGTATATTAATATAACCATGTTGCTTATGCAAAACTGGGAAATGGGTAATAAAGGGATTATCTATCTTTTTAAACAATAAAAATTCTGGAGTAGACTGTCCCTTTAAAGAGACTTTGTACAACATAAATATATATATACAAGTATCACAGATAATTCTTTCTGATTACTTAGACCCTTATCCAGTACTTAACTCTACCTTTACGTCCTGCTGGTTCATTATTTTCTCAACAGTTGTTTCCTTGACTATATATGTGACTTTGGACCTTTTTGTCCTATAAGAGTCTGGTTCCGGCTTGGACTATGACTTCAGAGGCATTTTTAATAAATAAATAAATAAATATATATATATATATATATATATATATATGTTACAATTCTAGTGTGGCTTGTTTAAAATAACTTAGAAATATAATTTCTTGGAGTTGAAATGCCTAAAATTCTGTGACCTTATCTGCTGTTACCTTTTTGTTTATTTTTTTTAATTTGAATACACTCCAGACAAGGAATGTCTGTGCCTCTTGTTTTTTTTTATTGAAACTAACTGTATGGGAATCTCTCTCCTGGGGACCATATACTGTACATCACAGAGATGCCAGAGGCCTCAGCTCTATTTTCAACAAATATGCATGGTTTCATTTTACGTGCAGCTGACATTGTTTAATTTACTAACTTTCTTCATCATTCTGTGTATATAAGGGTGTAATAATATATAAGATATGGTAACAGTAAGTGATTTAGCAGTTTTTTAAAGGTACAGTCAACTCAAAAACAAATAGTTCAAAAACATAGATAATCCCTTTACTACCCATTCCCCAGTTTTGAACAGTCAACATGGTTATATTAATATACTTTAACCTCTGTGATTACCATGTATCTAAGCCTCTTCTGACAGCCACTCAATCACATGACTTTTTATTTATTATCTATTGACTTGCATTTTAGCTTTGTTGTTCAGAACTCAGGGTGTGAGCACAATGGTATCTATATGACCCACATGAACTAGCTGTCTGCTGTTGTGAAAAGCAAATAAAATAAGCATGTGTTTAAGAGGCTGTCTATAGTGGCTTAGAAAGAGTCAAACATTTAGAGGTTTAAATGTTATAAAGTATATTAATATAACAATGTTGGTTGAGCAAAGTTGGGAAATGGGTAGTAAAGGTGTTATCTAACTTTTTAAACAATAACAATTTTGGTGTTGACTGTCCCTTTAATACTGTACAAAAGGGCAGAAAGACAACGTAAAAGAAATCTTTAAGGTCTGAAAAATAGATAGAGAGCCTTTTGAAGTAATAAAACATATCCTGAAGCTTTTGAAGTGATGTAATATTCCTGAAGCTGTCTTTTTCTGTGAAACCTAACAGGAACATGTGACTGAAGTGTGCCGTGCATTGCTCAGAAGATTCACAAAAGGAAAATACTGATCGTTACATAAATTGCATATTCTAACAAAGGGGTATTCTCTGTGTTGCTGAATAATACATCAAGATAAATAGTACAATGTCTAAATTAACAACAGTGGCAGCTGGTAGCTATATGTGTATCAATTATACTTTTATTTAATGTATATTTTAATAATGTCCATATCCTCTAGTGTTAATTATATATATATATATATATATATATATATATATATATATATATATATTTTTTTTTTTTTTTTTTTCAAGGAATTTACAGTTGTTTTTTTTACCACTATAAAGCTTGTGTAACTAGACCTGTGTTAGAGACTGTGAAATATAACATTTTGCAGAAATGTGGACTAGTAAACTTACAATACATTTTTAGGAGCTGTATATGTTCAAATCTATACAGAAAAACAACACTGGAGTTATTCATAAATAAAGAAGAGTTAAGCTTCCTTGATTAGCTTTTAAAATTTGCACCAAATATTTGTGATAATTTTCCTATAATCACACAATGTATAGCATGGAGACTCATAAACTGCATCATCAGTAGTTTAGGGAGACTGTTAAAGTGATCACACTCACCTAGATTACGGGTTTTTCATTATGAGTCAAATAGCAGTGTTGTGGCCCATAACGCATCATTTTCCCTAACGCAACCATTACAAGTCTTGTCGGTATAGCTGTACCGCAAGCCTTTTAGCCTGTAACGCAACGTCAGTACCGCACTCTTAAAAATTACGTTTTTTAATGGGATTCCCATAGCGCCGGTATTACGAGTTTTGCGTTCTGGCTAAAAAGTGAGCGTTACAGCCTAAAACGAGAAGATCCATACCGCCATCTAAAGTCAGTTGTTATGAGTTTTACGGTACAAAGCTGTAACATAAAACTCATAACTAAAGTGTTAAAAAGTACACTAAACACCCATAAACTACCTATTAACCCCTAAACTGAGGCCCTCCCACATCGCAAACACTATATTACATTTATTAACCCATAATCTGCCACTCCCGATCTTGCCGCCACTTAAAAAAATATTAACCCCTATTCCGCCACTCCCTGAAATCCTCACCACTATACTAAAGTTATTAACCCCGAAACCGCAGCCCTAACGCATCGCAAACACTATTTAAATATAATTAACCCCTAATCTGGCATCCGCCCACATCGCCCCCACTATACTAAAGTTATTAAGCCCTACACTGCCGCCACTATAATAAACCTATCAACCCCTTAACCGCAAGCCCCCCCACAATGAAATATAATAAACTAAACTATTAACCCCTAAACCGAAAGCCCCCTGCATCGAAATAAACTAAATTAAACTATTTACCCCTAAAGCTAATACCCCCTAACTTTATATTAACCCCTTAACGACACTCGTCGTACAGTGTACGTCACACGCAAACTGGTCTTTAAAGACCAGCCACGTACCCTGTACGTCGTTAGCGGTTTAAAGCTTTCAAGGTATTGGCGTGATGCCTCGATATTGAAGCATCACAACAATACCTTTTTTCCAAGACCAATGCAGAGAAAGCCTCTCTGCATCGGCCAGCGATGGTGCCGATCGTTGGCAGGTGGGAGCAGGTCCAGGGAGGCGGGTGGGCGGCCCATCGCTACCCGGCATCCGGTTCCTGTATGTGCACGCCGTGTACTGGGAGCGGGCGGGGGGGCCTTCAGGGGGCATGCGTGTGCACGTGTGTGTGCGTGCGCAGCAACCACTACCACTAATGTAATTGAATGGGAAGGAGGGAGAGGGAGGGGAAAAAAATAATGATAAAATGATCTGGGAGGGGGAGAGGGAGGGGATATTGATGGGGGGCAGCTACACTACAGAAAAATGCAAATTGTATAAAAAAAAATAATAAAACTTTTTTGTGGGAGGCAAACTGGGTACTGGCAGACAGCTGCCAGTACCCAAGATGGCAGCAAATAGGTAGCGGGGGGAGGGTTAGAGAGCTGTTTGAGGGGGATCAGGGAGTTTGGGGGCTAAGGGGGGGTCTATCACAACTGGACAGATATTTAAAAAAAAAAAAAGCGTTTTATTTTAGTACTGGCAGACTTTCTGCCAGTACTTAAGATGGCGGGGACAATTGTGGCGTGGGGGAGGGAAGAGAGATCTTTGGGAGGGATCAGGATGTGTCAGGTGGGAGGCTGATCTCTAAACTAAAGCTAAAATTAACCCTTCAAGCTCCCTACAAGCTACCTAATTAACCCCGTCACTGCTGGGCATAATACAAGTGTGGTGCGCAGCGGCATTTAGCGGCCTTCTAATTACCAAAAAGCAATGCCAAAGCCATATATGTCTGCTATTTCTGAACAAAGGGGATCCCAGAGAATCATTTACAACCATTGTGCCATAATTGCACACACTGTTTGTAAATAATTTCAGTGAGAAACTCAAAGTTAGTGAAAAAGTGAACAATTTTTTTTATTTGATCGAATTTGGCGGTGAAATGGTGGCATGAAATATATTAAAATGGGCCTAGATCAATACTTTGGGTTGTCTACTACACTACCCTAAAGCTAAAATTAGCCCTACAAGCTCCCTACAAACTACCTAGTTAACCCCTTCATTGCTGGGCCTAATACAAGTGTGGTGTGCATCGGCATTTAGCGGCCTTCTAATTAACAAAAAGTAATGACACAGCCATAAATTTCTACTATTTCTGAACAAAGGGGATCCCAGAGAAGCATTTACAACCATTTGTGCCATAATTGCACAATTTGTTTGTAAATAATTTCAGTAAGAAATCTAAAGTTTGTGAAAAAGTTTGTGAAAAAGTGAACAATTTTTTTTATTTGATCGCATTTGGCGGTGAAATGGTTGCATGAAATATACCAAAATGGGCCTAGATCAATACTTTGGGTTGTCTACTAAAAAAAATATATACATGTTAAGGGATATTCAGGGATTCCTGACATATGTCAATGTTTTAATGTAACTATAGCTAATTTTGAAAAAAAAAAAATGGTTTGGAAATAGAAAAGTGCTACTTGTATTTATTGCCCTATAACTTGGAAAAAAAAGCAAAGAACATGTAAACATTGGATATTTCTAAACTCAGGACAAAATTTAGAAACTATTTAGCATGGGTGTTTTTTGGTGGTTGTAGATGTGTAACAGATTTTGGGGTCAACATTAGAAAAAGTGTGTTTTTTCCATTTTTTCATCATATTTTATAATTTTTTTATGGTAAATTATAAGATATGATGAAAATAATGGTATCTTTAGAAAGTCCATTTAATGGCGAGAAAACGGTAATATGTGTGGGTAAAATAAATCAGTAAGAGGAAAATTACAGCTAAACACAAACACTGCAGAAATATAAAAATAGCCCTGGTCCTTAAGGGAAAGAAATTGAAAAATTACCTTGTCCTTAAGGGGTTACATTTACAATTTCCCTAGGTTAAATTAAATTAAAACTTACCTGTCAAATTAAAAAAAACTAAGTTTAAACTAGTATAATAATTAAACTAAAATTAAACTAACTACCAATTAAATTAAACTAAACTACACATTAAAAAAATCCTAACACTACTCTAAAAATTACAAAGTATCTAAATACAATAACAAAAAAAAAAGAATTACACCTAATCTAATAGCCCTATCAAAATAAAAATGTCCACCCAAAATAAAAAAAAAACCCTAGCCTACAATAAACTACCAATGGTCCTTAAAATGGCCTTTTGTGGGGCATTGCCCCAAAAATATATGAGCTCTTTTACCTGTAAAAAACCCCACAAAGACCCCCCCCAACAGTAAAACCCACCACCCAAACAACCCCCCCAAAATAAAAAACCTAATTCTAAAAAAACCTAAGCTACCCATTGCCCTGAAAATGTCATTTGTATGGGCATTGCCCTTAAAAGGTCATTTAGCTCTTTTACTGCCCAAACCCTAAAATTAAAAAAAAAAAACACACCAAAAAACCCTTAAAAAAAGCCTTACACTAACCCCAAGACGATCCACTTACAGTTTTTTAAGTCCCGCTTGAACAATCTTCATCCCAGCATTAAAGTCCTCATCCAGGTGGTGAGAAGTCTTCATCCAGTCAGCCTCTTCAATCTTCATCCTGGCAGCAAAGTCCTGATCCAAGCGGCGAGAAGTCTTCATGCAGACGGCCTTTTCAATCTTCATCCAGACGGCATCTCCTATCCCGGCGGCGTGGAGCAAGTCCATCCTGAAGACATCCGACGCAGAGCATCCTCTTCATAAGGTCGCCGCCATACACTGAATCTTCAATGCAACGTACGCAATTCAAGATGGCGTCCCTTGCATTCCTATTGGCTGAAAAATTTGAATCAGCCAATAGAATGAGAGCTTCTAAAATCCTATTGGCTGTTCAAATCAGCTAATAGAATCAGAGCTGCTTAAATCCTATTGGCTGTTCAAATCACCCAATAGGATTTAAGATTGAAGAGGCTGCCTGGATGAAGACTTCTCACCACCTGGATGAGGTTTTTAATGCCAGGATGAAGATCGTTCAAGCGGGACTTCAAAAACTGTAAGTGGATCGTCTTAGGGTTAGTGTTAGACTTTTTTAAGTTTTTTTGGGGTGTTTTTGTTTTTTAATTTAGAGTTTGGGCAGTAAAAGAGCTAAATGCCCTTTCAAGGGCAATGCCTATGCAAATGCACTTTTCAGGGCAATGGGTAGCTTAGGTTTTTTTAAATATTTTTTTTTTATTTTGTGGGTCTGGTGGCGTGGGGGTTTGTAATGTTAGTGGGTCTTTGTAAAAATGTTTTCAATAAAAGAGCTGCTTTCTTTAGGGCAATGACCTACAAAAGGCCATTTTAAGGGCCATTGGTAGTTTATTCTAGTTATTTTGGGGTGTTTTTTTATGGGTATTAGAATAGGAATATTTTTTTTATTTTTGATAATTTGTTATTTTGTGTAATGTATATTTTTAGGGGGGTTTAAGCAAAAGAGCTGTTTAACTTAGGGTAATTCCCGACAAAAGGCCCTTTTAAGGGGCCCCCAAAAGGCCCTTTTAAGGGGCCCCCAAAAGGCCCTTGGTAGTTTGGGGGTTTGTATAATGTTAGGGGTGTTTGTATTATTTTTTTTGGAGCAAAAGAGCTGTTTAACTCAGGCCAATACCCTACAAAAGGTACTTTTAAGGGCCTCCCAAAAGGCCATTTTAAGGGCCCTTGGTAGTTTATTCTAGATTAGTCTTTTTTATCTTGGGTGTTTTTTTTAAAAGGGTATTAGAATAGGAATAATCTTTTTTTTTTTATATATATATATATATATATATATATAATTTCGTGTTTTTTTGTAATGGTAGTTTTTTAATTTTTTATAATGGTAGGTTTTTTATTTTTTATAATGGTAGTTTTTTTATTTTTTGTAATGGGAGGTTTTAGTGTAAGGCAGGTCATGTTTTATTTGACAGGTAAGTTTGTATTTATTTTACCTAGGTAGTTATTAAAGAGTTAATAACTTTTTGCTAACTATTGTACCTAGTTAAAATAAATACAAACTTACCTGTGAAATAAAAATAAAACCTAAGCTAGGTACAATATAACTATTAGTTATATTGTAGCTAGCTTAGGTTTTATTTCACAGGTATTTAGTTTTAAATAGGTATTATTTAGTTAATAATTGTAAATTTAATTTAGATCTAATTTCATAATGTTTAAATTACGGGGTGTTAGGGTTAGATATAGGATTAGGGTTACATTAGGGTTAGGGTTAGGTTTAGGGGTTAACAGATTAATTTAGGTTGTTGTGATGTGGGGGGCTGGCGGTTTAGGGGTTAATAGGTTTATTTAGTTAATAATTGCAAGTTTAATTTTGCTCTATTTTAATTATGTTAAAGTTAGGGGGTGTTAGGGTTATGATTATGTTAAGGTTAGGGTTACATTAGGGTTAGGTTTAGGGGTTAATAAATTAATTAAAGTTTTTGCGATAAGGGCAGTTTAGGGGTTAATAGCTTTATTAAGTGGTAGTGATGTGGGAGGCCAGAGGTTTAGGGGTTAATAGCTTTATTTAATTGCGGCGATGTCAGGGATCATCGGAATAGGGGTTAATATATTTATTATAGTGTGGGCGATGTTGGGGTGGGGCGGAATAGGGGTTAATAACTTTAGTATAGTGGCGGTGATATCGGGAGCGGCACATTAGGGGTTAATCATTTTATTTAGGTGGCGGCAATATCGGGAGCAGCAGATTAGGGTTAAAAACTGAAGACAGGTCTCAGCTATGTCAGGGGCAGCAGATTAGGGGTGTTTAGACTCAGGTTTTATGTCAGGGTGTTAGGTTTAAACCGTGTTTTCTTTTTCCCCATAGACATCAATGGGGCTGCGTTAAGGAGCTTTTGTTTCCGCGAACACAGGTGTTAGGTTTTTTTTTTGCCGGCTCTCCCCATTGATGTATTTGTGGAAAGCATGCATGAGCACGTCAAACACAGTGCTTGTTTTGGGTGCGGTATGGAGCTCAACGCAGCCATATCGCCCGCACAAGCCGGGTTTTTTAAAACTTGTAATGGCAGCGCTATAGGAGGTTAAATAACGCGACTATAGTGCTCAAAACTCATAATCTAGGTGATTAAAGACCCTGTAAGTCGACTGATCCTTTTAATAGTTTGTAGTGATGCTAATATGTGACATGATATTAACCTATTGTGCTCCACAACCATAGAGATATGTGTGTATCCTCACATAACTGCTTTTTTCAACTTCATATATGCACTATTTTTAACTTGAAAACACTTTTATTTAATTACACTCTTTTAAGAACATTGGAACACTTAAATTGCCACCAGTGGTGATACCAGCAACAATTTATTTCCTTAGCTGAAATAGAAAAATATGCAAGTTTAGGTGCACATGTCCCATGGGCAGAATTAGTGAGGGGAGGGTAGGGACACAGGTGTCCCATGGGCAGAATTAGTAAAGGTAGGGACACAGGTGTCTCATGGGCAGAATTAGTAAGGGTAGGGTAGGGACACAGGTGTCTTATGGGCAGAATTAGTGAGGGTAGGTTAGAGACACAGGTGTCCCATGGGCAGAATTAGTAAAGGTAGGGACACAGGTGTCCCATGGGCAGAATTAGTGAGGGTAGGTTAGGGACACAGGTGTCCCATGGGCAGAATTAGTAAAGGTAGGGACACAGGTGTCTCATGGGCAGAATTAGTGAGGGTAGGGACATAGGTGTCCCATGGGCAGAATTAGTGAGGGTAGGGTAGGGACATAGGTGTCCCATGGGCAGAATTAGTGACGGTAGGGTAGGGACATAGGTGTCCCATGGGCAGAATTAGTGAGGGTATGGTGGGGTTGCAGGTTTCACATGGGCAGAATTAGTGAGGGTAGGGTAGGGACACAGGTGTCCCATGGGCAGAATTAGTGAGGATATGGTGGGGTTGCAGGTGTCACATGGGCAGAATTAGTGAGGGTACAGTGAGGACGCAGGTGTCACATGGGCAGAATTAGTGAGGGCAATTTATTAGGCTCCAGCTCCTAGTAAGCATGTTTAAAAGTGAACAGTATATACATTTTGTGATTGGCTAATGGCTGTCACATGACACAGGGAGAAAGTTGCATTATTTTTTAAATTTGCCAGAAAATATTATACTTATCATTTAAAACTAGAATTTTACATATATATTTCATAAATTATTTATAGTCTTGCCAAGAATGCCTTGCATTATATATATATATATATATATATATATATATATATATATATATATATATATATATATATATATATATATATATATATATATATATATATATATATATTGAACATATAGAAAATAAAATTGCTGGACTTTCAGAGGGACTCTTGGGCTAGAAAAACACCAAAAAGTATAAAAAGTTCTGTCCGTCTTTTTTTTTATATGGAGCCCATCTTATCCAAAATATTACAATCAGGTTGTATTTTTCTTTTTTATTTATTCATTTTGTTACTTTGTTACTTGTTAGAAAATATGTGTTCAAATTATTAGATCTCTTTGCCAGCACAAAATGATCACTTTAAGTCAGTATTTTTTTATCTCTGATGGTGTTACCCTTGTAACCTCATGTCATGCATCTTATATTTCATTAATTTATTAATGATATTAAAAATATTAATAAATGCATTTCATTCATTTATTAATATTTTTATTTTAAGTATTTTTCAGATAAAGTATTTTTTTTATCAAATATCATCACATAGTTACATTTATAGCTTTTTGCCAACAGGTCCCAGTTAATAGCAAACTGAATATAATACAGCTGATAAATGTGTTTTTGTGACTCCCATAAAATATATTAGCAGCTTCTATTGATTGCCTGCTGCTGTTGTAGGATTTTTTTAGCATCAGGACATTAATTATTCATGACCCTATAGCAACACAAGCTTAATCAAAAACATTACCAAGTTGATTACAGTTTGGCTTTGTTTTATAATTAAGAGCATAATTTTTTAAGTGTATTTATAAAAAAAATTGGTGCTGCATATGGAAAATGTCTGATTGTTAACTGCAACTATAATATGTTTATTTACATAAGATTTAAGAATTTACATCTGCAATATGTTTTTCTGGATATTTAACCAAATTAGATAATTAGCAATTCAATAATAAATAATACAAATTGAGCTAAATGTATTTTAATATCTACATATATTATAGGAAGCTTTGTGTTACATTTGTTATAATTTTGTGACATAACACATTTGTTTAATAACATTTATTTTTCTTTTAGTGATAAAAATTGTATAATATATTAATTTATTTTAATTTTAGTTTCACAAATTTTCGTTGTAAATATCAATAACATAAAGATACACAAAATAGAAATGAACATGAATGAAAGTTTATTAGCTGGGTTGTAATGCTTAAAGTTGGGAGTATTACTTAACTAAAGAGTCAGTAATCATCTGCGTTTCTATGCAAGTGGAAATATAACAGACAGTCTCTGTGAACTGTAAATAGAGAGGTATAATTCACATAAATGTGAACACTCGAGTGCTTGAAACTCCTAAAGCAGAAAAAGCAATATCTTCTCTATGCAATATGTAAAGCAAAAAATGAGTTATGCTTCTTGTAATGTAAGAATTGAACATAACAGGTAATGTGGGCATTAGATCTGGGGTAAATAAGTATAAGTATAATTTACAATTGCAATATAACAATTTATATTCACAAAGCTCAGCAAATGTGGTATTTCTGAAATTGCAGATGAGTTGCATTGCATTGTGCACATCCGTATATCTTGTTTATGAAAGAAAAAAATCCACACTATAAAGGAGTCTGATTAGTTCATACCATGAAATTAACAGTCATAGTTTAAAACAAGTAACAGGCAAAAGGTATCATTTAAAGAGCTACAAATTCTCCCTTGTAATCCTGAAAATTGCTTCCCCAACACTATTAAACCCTATACTGATGGTTGTCTGCAGAAAAATTTCCAGGGGGAAGGAGGAAATACATATTGAAGTCACTATATGCTAAAGTTTAACCTTTAAAGGACCGGGAATTTTAGAGAAAATCTTGCCCAAAAGACCAGGGAATTTTTTGCATTTTTGCTATAACACAATTTAAACAGGAATAGAGCATTCTTTTTTTTGTTTTATTAACCTATTAAAACTATATATATTTTTAGCAGACAACCCAGGGTATTGATCTAGGTCCATTTTAGTATATTTCATGCCACAGTTTCACCACCAAATGCAATCAAATTAAAAGAAAATTGTAAACTTTTTTTTAACAACGCTGTGTTTCTCACTGAAATTATTTACACACAACTTCTGCAGTGATAAGACAAATGGTTATACATTGTACTTGCTATTTGTCTAACGTAAAATTATTATTAAAATGTATATTTCTGTCTCAGTATAGCTTAAAGGGACATAAAACAAGTTGGGATAGAGACAAAATATAATATGTACTTTAATTACTTAACCTGCAAATTTTTACTGCAGTGCCTTATCATTAACCCTTTTTTTTTAGGTTCTAAACTGTAAAGCTCTAACTCCCCCCACGCATTTCCTTCTATGGCAGTATCCATATCTATTGTTGTTTTGGTAGAATGCAAAAATGCATAGGGATTATCTGCTGGAGCATGCCTAGAAGCTGTGAACTCAGTTGAAATACATGCCTGATAAGGGGGTGGAGTTGGCTTCTCCAGACAGCAGCTATGTAATTCATTTAGCTTATTTTTAAAAATTATTTTTAAATACTTGCCAGCAATTTTTTAAACAATATTTTAATGCAAACTATTTTAATTAATTAGCCCTTTTAGGATATGCACATATCTCAACCTGTTTATATCCCTTTAAGATGCTAGTGTACAGTTCTAAGCAGAAGTGGGACCAATTCATTGTTTTACAAACCACAAGTCTTGAGTCCTTGCATTCAAGTCTGAAGTCAAGTCCTGAATCACCTCAGGAAAGTTCCAAGTCAAGTCCCAAGCAATGTTCCCTCTAATTGTTATGAGCATGTTACACAAAAAAAGTGGCCAAAATGTGTGCACACTCACACACACACACACTCATCCGCACGCTCTCACACACACACACATACACTCATGCACACACACATACTACAGGAAGAAAGAGAGAGGGGGAGAGAACAGCACGAGATGGAGGTTGGAGAGACAAGAGGAAGACAGAGGAGAGAAAAAAAGAGATGGCATGAGAACAGAAGGAGAGAGAGAGAGGGGGAAAACAGAGGAAAATAGAGATGTGTGTGAGAACAGAGGGAGAGAGGGGAGAGAACAGAGGAAGAGAAAGGGGCAAAGAACAGAGCAAGAGAGAAGGAGTAAAAAACAGAAAAAGACAGAGATTGGAAATGAACAGAGGAACAGAGAGATGTGGGAGATAAAGAGAGAGAGAGTTTGAGGTGGGAAATAATAGAGGAAGAGGGGGAGAACAGAGGAAGAGTGAGATAGAGGGGAGAGAACAATGGAAGAGCGAAAGGAGGAGAGAACAGAGGAAGAGATAAAGAAGGAGAGAACAGAGGGGAAAATAAAAAATTGGAGGGAGAGAAGGGGGAGAGAACAGAGGGAAGGGAAGAGAACAGAGGGAGTGTAGAGAGAGAACTGAGGAAGAGGAGTTAGAACAGAGGAGGAGATAGGTGAGAAAACAAAGTAAGATAGAAAGGGAGGAAACAAATGAAGTGAGAGAAGGGGAAGAAAACAGAGGAAGAGAGAGGGGGAGAACAGACAGAGGGAAACCAGAGAAGGAAAGAGATGGTAGGACAACAGAGGAAGCAATAGGGGGAGAGAGAGAGAGAGAGAGAGAGAGAGAGGGGAGACAACAGAGGGAGAGAGAGAGAGGTTGGAGACAACAGAGGAAGAGAGGTGTGAGATAATAGTGGAAGAGTGGGAGAAAGTGAAGGGGGTGAACAAATAAAGAGAGAACAGTGGAAGAAAGGAGGTGGGAGAGAACAGAGGAAGAGAGAGGGGTAAAGAGCAAAGGAGGAGAGAGGGTGTATGCAGAGGAACAGAGAGAGTGGTGGGAGATAACAGAGGAGGAAAGAGAGAGAGGGATCAGAGGAAGAGAAAAGAGAGGGAGAAAACAGAGAAAAAGGGATAGAGAGGGGGCCAGAAGAAGAGGGAGAGCGGGGTGAGATCAGAGGAAAAGAGAGGGGGTAGAGAACAGAGGAAGAGAGAGAGAGAGAGGGAGAGAGAGAGAAGGGGTGATAAAACAGTACAAGAGAGACAGGGGGAGAGAACAGAGTAAGAGAGAGAGAGGGGGAGAGAACTGAGGAAGTAAGAGAGGATAAAAGGCACTTAAAGGGCCACTAAACCCAAAATCTTTCTTTCATGATTCAGATAGAGAATAGAAATTTAAACAACATTACAATTTACTTCCATTTTTTATTTTGCTTAATTTTTTAGATATCCTTAGTTGAAGAAAAAGCAATGCACAAGGTGAGCCAATCACACAAGGCTTCTATGTGCAGCAACCAATCAGCAGCTACTGAGCATATCTAGATATGCTTTTCAGCAAAGAATATCAAGAGAATAAAACAAATTAGATAATATAAGTAAATTAGAAAGATGTTTAAAATTGCATTCTCTTTCTAAATCATAAAAGAAAAAATGTGGGTGTCATGTCCCTTTAAGTTAAATGGAACTAAAATGTTAGCAAATTATAAAAAATCTTGCAACATTTCACTGTTTTTTTTTTTTGTTTTTTTTAAATATGTTTTTTTATTGAGACAAACAAGAGAAAATACATGAATACAACTCCACATGGGTATTTGCATAGGAATTACAAACATAAAAAAGATATACTATAGGTCTTAAAGAGTGTTGTAATGATTATTGCTTATACTTAACACATACATAATTCTTCATTTACTGGTAAGTGTAGAGGTGGAATTTCTCAATGGGAAGTATATGGTCTCATTTTCTGTTATGAGGAGTATTAAGAATGTGAGCTGGTATAGTTATATCTCTGTTTAGTGGAGAGTTAAGCCAGATAGACCACTCTCTGTAAACTAGAGTAAATGCAGAGTAATAATATATCAGAAGATCTGTGTTAGTGGGTAGATATAACCAATCAAAGTACTGTGAGAGAGGGGAAAAGATTACAGCGGGCAAGAGCCGCTTGGATTGAAAGAAAGTGGGTATAGGACCCAGTACAGGGGGGGGGAGGCGGAGCTCTAATAGATTCCTCTGAACGAAATGTGGTGTAACGAGGGAGAAGGTGAACCTGGTAGGATCTCTGAATGTTTGTTTGGAGTATGAGGAGCAGGAGATGGAAGCAAACTGGTACAAAGCGAGATATTCTTTCATCTCGAATATGGCGGCTTTGCAGGGACTTATAGGTAAGGAGTGATGTACACATTGAATAATAACTGGACCTCTAGGGAGGCAAATATTAAACACACAAGCATTAGTTAGGTACAACATTGATATGATATAGAGTTAATATATCTAGATGGAATAGAGTAAGGGTATATTAGGAGTGTTTGACTTGCACGGATGAAGCCTGAAATATTAAGTTATGGTCCTGACCACATGAGTATATAGTTATATGGCCTATATAGATGTACTTTAGTTTCAGACCAATACAACTGACCAATAACCCTCCTCAAGATAGTACTCTATTTAGTTAGATGCACATGGACAGAGACAATAATCTGGTTGTTAGAGAATCTACAACTAGGCAGGGTAGGCATCTATATAGGCTAATAGTTTAAATAGAGCCTGCACAGTAGCCCCTTAGGTTGCCTGGGACAATGAAAGCTTCAGCTAACCCAAGCCCCAGGTGTCACTGTACAGCTAGTGCAGAATTATTAGGCAAATGAGTATTTTGACCTCATCATCCTCTTTATGCATGTTGTCTTACTCCAAGCTGTATAGGCTTGAAAGCCTACTACCAATTAAGCATATGAGGTGATGTGCATCTCTGTAATGAGAAGGGGTGTGGTCTAATGACATCAACACCCTATATCAGGTGTGCATAATTATTAGGCAACTTACTTTCCTTTGGCAAAATGGGTCAAAAGAAGGACTTGACATTCTCAGAAAAGTCAAAAATAGTGAGATATCTTGCAGAGGGATGCAGCACTCTTAAAATTGCAAAGCTTCTGAAGCGTGATCATCGAACAATCAAGCGTTTCATTCAAAATAGTCAACAGGGTCGCAAGAAGCGTGTGGAAAAACCAAGGCGCAAAATAACTGCCCATGAACTGAGAAAAGTCAAGCGTGCAGCTGCCAAGATGCCACTTGCCACCAGTTTGGCCATATTTCAGAGCTGCAACATCACTGGAGTGCCCAAAAGCACAAGGTGTGCAATACTCAGAGACATGGCCAAGGTAAGAAAGGCTGAAAGACGACCACCACTGAACAAGACACACAAGCTGAAATGTCAAGACTGGGCCAAGAAATATCTCAAGACTGATTTTTCTAAGGTTTTATGGACTGATGAAATGAGAGTGAGTCTTGATGGGCCAGATGGATGGGCCCGTGGCTGGATTGGTAAAGGGCAGAGAGCTCCAGTCCGACTCAGACGCCAGCAAGGTGGAGGTGGAGTACTGGTTTGGGCTGGTATCATCAAAGATGAGCTTGTGGGGCCTTTTCGGGTTGAGGATGGAGTCAAGCTCAACTCCCAGTCCTACTGCCAGTTTCTGGAAGACACCTTATTCAAGCAATGGTACAGGAAGAAGTCTGCATCCTTCAAGAAAAAAATGATTTTCATGCAGGACAATGCTCCATCACACGCATCCAAGTACTCCACAGCGTGGCTGGCAAGAAAGGGTATAAAAGAAGAAAATCTAATGACATGGCCTCCTTGTTCACCTGATCTGAACCCCATTGAGAACCTGTGGTTCATCATCAAATGTGAGATTTACAAGGAGGGAAAACAGTACACCTCTCTGAACAGTGTCTGGGAGGCTGTGGTTGCTGCTGCACGCAATGTTGATGGTGAACAGATCAAAACACTGACAGAATCCATGGATGGCAGGCTTTTGAGTGTCCTTGCAAAGAAAGGTGGCTATATTGGTCATTGATTTGTTTTTGTTTTGTTTTTGAATGTCAGAAATGTATATTTGTGAATGTTGAGATGTTATATTGGTTTCACTGGTAAAAATAAATAATTGAAATGGGTATATATTTGTTTTTTGTTAAGTTGCCTAATAATTATGCACAGTAATAGTCACCTGCACACACAGATATCCCCCTAAAATAGCTATAACTAAAAACAAACTAAAAACTACTTCCAAAACTATTCAGCTTTGATATTAATGAGTTTTTTGTGTTCATTGAGAACATGGTTGTTGTTCAATAATAAAATTAATCCTCAAAAATACAACTTGCCTAATAATTCTGCACTCCCTGTATATATGAGAAAGCGTCTTATTGTAAATTGGCAACAGTAATAGAATGCTTAATTAGCTAGTGAACCAAAGTCCTCACTAAAAATTCCCAAAGAATAGGTTGTGTAATAACTTGAGGGTGGTGTGCAAGGGACTACTAGTATTCTATATATATTCATATATGCAGAAGGACAACTAAACATACCAAGGGAAAGTTAATAACACTAACGGAACTGTTAATATAATTCTATACATCTACCGAGACATGTTTTGATGTTAGATTAGCTAAAGCCACTGTGGGAAATGTATTTTACCCTACTCCGGACTTTGGAGTATCAAACATATTCTTTGCTAAGAAGAGGGAGAAAGTCACTAGTCCTGTGTCTCTCCTCTCCGGGATTGCAGGAATCATAAGTTGAGAGTGATATAGGGACTTCGGTGTATCTGCCCGGAGCTCACTTGGACTCTTCTGATTGAAACCCAGGGTCTTACTTTTAACTATTGTCTCTCCAGGGTCCACTATTTCCTGAGCGGATGGCAAATAGGAACGGATGTCTGCAGAGCTAGGATAGGTGTTGGCCGTCTCTATTGTACTGTAGAAAGTTAACAGCTCAAAGTGAGTAGTTCCCAACAGTCCCTTGCATGCCCGTGTTTCATAAGATTTAGATGTGGAAAGGTGGGCTGCGACTCTAGGGTAGTGTGTGGCTAAATCAAGCGTCCCTTCCGACTCTGTAGAAACGCATGTCAACGCCTTCACTCGCCAATGGTAGCGGGCAGTCAGAGCGGGGGCCCTATGGAGATGTTGTAAAAACAACAGCCGCGGTCTCTCTTTTGAAGTGCTCCAGCGACTAGGACAAAAGACAGTGTCTGCACTTGGACTTACATGTATGAAGTCAGTTCCCGCTGAGGAGTCTCGGTGATCACTTGTATCTCGACCTCTGCCGGTTTGTTGCAGTGTAGGAGGGGTCGCCTCTTGCTGCGTCTCATAGTTGTAGATAGGAGAGGAGATATGTGGTAACTGCTGCGCCAGTACTAGGAGACCTAATAGACTCTGCTTTAGATCCACATAGGATTCATCCATGCTTGACTGAGGGAGACAATCCTCTCCATCTGGCAACCCCATACTGTCGCAAATTGCACACGCACTGATTGACTGTTCCCTTAGTGCTTTGCAAATAAAAGAGAAGAGACGGGTAGTCAGAGAAATTTCTTGTGTGTCTGGATAGGGAGTGGGGGTTCCGTGGCCCTGATCTGGAGATATATCTGTAGAGAATAGCTGTTCCGGAGCGCTCTATTCTGTGGCTATGATACTTTATTAGTTACTCAGAGTCATTGTCCAGGAAGCCACGCTGGGTTGATGCAAATAGAGAGTCGGTATCCCGTATGAGCAGGGTCTCTTCATATAGGAGTCTGCATCGTGTCTCCTGCTCAATTAATATCTCGAAAATGAGAAGTCTTGTGAGCTTAAACCTCTGTGCTTATGTTCATAAAGGCGTAGCGAAAGCTTATTTGGCTAGATTTTTCAAATTATAAGTAATATTATGTTTATGAGCAGGAGCAAGATAAAAACACGTCTCATCCCTGTAGTGACTAGCTCCGCCCCCCCCCCATTTCACTGTTTTAAGTTAAGATAATAGAGTTGAAAATAATATTCATTTAATTAAAAAAAAAAAAAAAAAAAATATTTAAAGGGACATTAAACCCAAATTTTTTCTTTCATGATTCAGATAGAGAATACAATTTTAAACATCTTTCTAATTTACTTCTATTATCTAATTTGCTTTATTCTCTTGCTATTCTTTCCTGAAAAGCATATCTAGATAGGCTCAGTAGCTTCTGATTGGTGGCTGCACATAGATGCCTCATATGATTGGCTCACCCATGTGCATTGCTATTTCTTTAACTAAGGAATTTTAAAGAAGGAAGCAAATTAGATAATGGAAGTAAATTGGAATGTTGTTTAAAATTGTATTCTCTGTCTGAATAATGAAATAAAAATGTTGGGTTTAATGTGCCTTTAAATCCAAAATATATGGAGATAGGGAGTGAGCAAAATAGCCATAGAGGATTTGTATGACATGTTATTCATAACATTATAATGGGCTGGAGTAATATTTATTGTGATCTCTGTGCTGTAAAATATGCATTACCCCTGGAAAATGTATTACCATCTGCTCCTGCTTCCACTCCTGCTTGACTCCTGCTCCCTTTGCACGCTGTACCTCTGATTCAGTCACTAGACCACAGACTGAAGTGTAGGTGAGCTGCTGGAAGTTTTCAGATGGAGACCTTTCCCGCCTAAAAACTTCCTGATGCGCAACTCTCCCTCAGGTCCACTACCGGCACCATTAAAATAAAAATAACACCCCAAAATATAACCCCCTTTAAAAAAAATAGAGTCTTCTCCTGCTACACGCAGTTTCAAAGGTTGTGTGCACCCCCTCAGATAAACGTGCGCACGTGTACACACGCACAACTTAGAGGGAGCAGTGGTCCCAAGTAAAGACAGGCAAGTCCAAGTCAAGTTGTATTTCCTCAACTTTAAGCTTCAAGTGTTAAGCAAGTAATTAGTGATCTTTATCCAATCTAGTGTCAGAGTTTTTGTCATGAGATGCAGGACACAGCATAGAAGGTACAACACTATTTTATTGCAGAGCATAAAAGTATACAGCTTGCACAACACATCTAACTCAGTAAGTGTGGTATGTATTGTGCTGTTATGCCATGCCTCCTACAAACTACCCCTGCACTGGGAGTAAAAAACAAGCAAAGTTTAAAAAATATGTCACACTGTTGTCAGTCTGCCGTGGCACACCTGAGGATCTCTCACGGCACACTAGTGTGCCACGGCACACTGGTTGAAAAACACTGACGTAGACAATAACGACCCTAAGCCCCACCCCCATCCGGTGACATCTCCTCCCACTCTCATCACAGTATTAATTACTATAGCAAATGTATACTATCTTATATCAGGAAGGCTTTTAAAATATGTTTGTCACTTCTCAGTTCAATTTTATGTGATATTAGGTATAGAATATTTATCTCAGTTAAATTCTTCTGCCAAGGGATATGCCCTGAAAGTGTGAGTTAAAGGTAAAAAAGGATAAGCAGTGAAAAAACAGTATTTTATTGGTAATTGAAAGTAACAAAGACAAAATCATTTTATAGTATTAACAGAACTGCTACAAATGTTGCATGTTTGTTTGTTTGTGAGGGAATGTGTTTGTGAGTGCTGTTATATCTAAGTCCTATAACAATTATTTGGTACCTCAAGGAAATAGATTAAGAAAAATATGTGAGAGAGGTAATGAGATGCTACCATAATTCACCCCAGTTTACAAGTGAGAGAGGAAACATGAATCATGGATTCAGGTATATATATATATAAATCTATACACACACACACACACACAGTATATATATTTATATATATATATATATATTTACACACACACACAGTATATATATTTATATATATATATATATTTACACACACACACAGGGGTGAAAACCCAGTCATCTGGTGGTCTGGGATGGCTACAAAATCAGCCGGGGCAAGTGGAGATAATCTGCCCCAAGTAGACTTTTACTATTTTTGTTTGAATTTGTTTCCCATGTGCGGGCTGTATTGCGCATGGGCTTCTGAAAGATAAAGTCAGAGGTGGGTGTTAGCTGAGCTGCCATTCAGTTTGCAGTAGCTGTGCTGCATCGCCGCACGTCTCACCTGTGTAGGGGCATAAGTACAGACAAAACAGATAATGATGATGTACTGGCATTGAAGCAGTGGGGCTACCAAATTACTAAAACTTGACACTCCTTTACCACAAAAATATTTAAAATAAATAAATGTCTATTTTTATAGTGACTGCCATATTCTGAAAACAGGAACACTGTTTTTTGGTTTAACTTGTGCTGGCTGCCAGGTATTACAACCCTAATCCAGTAATTGCTTTAGTACACTAGGGCTATGAATAAATGGGTTAAAGATCACAAGCTACATGATACATTTGCTGACAGACACTCTGCTTGGATTAGGTATTTAGAAAAGGTATCCATGCATGTCCCTTCATATGTGTTTCCCTGCATATATGTGTATATGTGTGCATGCTGTATGTGTATATGTGTGCATGCATGTATGTGTATATGTGTGCATTTGTGTGTATGTGTGTTCATGTTTGTATGTGTGTGGATTTCTGTATTTGTGTGTATGTGTGTGCATGCATGTATGTGTATATGTGTGCATTTGTGTGTATGTGTGTTCATGTTTGTATGTGTGTGGATTTCTGTATTTGTGTGTATGTGTGTGCATTTATGTATTTATGTGTGTGCATTTCTGTATTTGTGTGTATGTATGTATGTGTATGTGTGTTCATGTTTGTATGTGTGTGGATTTCTGTATTTGTGTGTATGTGTGTGCATGCATGTATGTGTATATGTGTGCATTTGTGTGTATGTGTGTTCATGTTTGTATGTGTGTGGATTTCTGTATTTGTGTGTATGTGTGTGCATGTATCTATGTGTGTGTGTGCATTTATGTATTTATGTGTGTGCATTTCTGTATTTGTGTGTATGTATGTATGTGTATGTGTGTGCATGTTTGTATGTGTGTTCATTTATGTATTTATGTGTGTGCATTTCTGTATTTGTGTGTATGTATGTATGTATGTGTATGTGTGTTCATGTTTGTATGTGTGTGCATTTCTGTATTTGTGTGTATGTGTGTGCATGTATGTATGTGTGTGTGTGCATTTCTGTATTTATGTGTGTGCATTTCTGTATTTGTGTGTATGTATGTATGTGCATGTTTGTATGTGTGTGCATTTCTGTATTTGTGTGTATGTGTGTACATGTATGTATGTGTGTGTATGTATGTGTGTAGTGTGTGCATTTTGTATGTGTGTGCATGTATGTGTATGTGTGTTCATGTATGTATGTGTGTATGTGTGCACGTATTTATATGTATGTGTGTATGTTCATGTTTCTGTCCGTGTGTGTCCAAAACACATATTGTCTAATACATCAGGTTTTAGATGACTATTTTGTCATTAAAAAATCCCTCTTAAATACAACTACTGTATTAAAAATCATATATTTATTTATTTTAAATATTTTTGTGGTAAAGGAGTGTCAAGTTTTAGTAATTTGTTTAAAATGCTTGAAAAAAGTGATGCTGTTGTGTCGGGTCATGCCATTATTTCACTGGAATTCAAAACAAAAACTTTACAACCAATTTACTCTAATAATTATTATTTTCCGAAATATCTATTGTATAACCCTGAATTTCAGAATTGGTTAAAACATAGGTGGTTGGAGTTTTTTGAATCATAATCGTACATATAGAAATAAGGTGGAGGTGTACTGGGAAACTGGAAAAGCAGTCCTCCACGGCGAAATTAAAGCCTATTTATCTAGTCTTCGAAAAAATATAGACAAGACATACAGCTATCTAATAGCATCAAAAACAGTTATAATACATACCTCACCAATCTAACTAAATATACATGGGATACATATATAAAGCTTAAGACACAGATGGATTTATTTATTAAACAGAAGATGATACAAGAAAATTTACGACAAAAAGCGATATATGGGGCTTTAAGGGTAGAACTGCCAAATAGCTAGTCAAAGATCAAGCAACCATATTAGAGCAATTAAGCCAGACAAGAATAGAGCTACATCTAATGTAGAGATAAAAAAGATTGTTTTTTTAAATATTTCAAAAAAATATATACAGCTGAGAGCCCTGATTTGGCACTGAAGGCTTCCTTCTGGAGCAAATTGAAACTATCTAAATTATCGCAGGAAGCAATACAGCAACGGAACAATTCTATAACAATACAGGAAATTGCATACGGCATAACATTTGCTAGATTAAATAAAGCCTCTGGACCAGATGCGTTACCTGCAGAATTCTATAGAATTCTTGCTGAGCAAGTCACCCCTATTTTACACAGATTATTCAATGTTTACTACACTAACAATATCCAGTGTTCACCGAATTTCACTGCGTCCAACATTTCTTTAATACTTAAAAAAGATAAAGATCCAGAGAATCTGTCTTCTTATAGTCCAATATCCTTGCTTAATTTTGACTATATATTACTAGCATCAATAATTGCTAATCGACTCAAACCATATCTTAATTCAATAATTCAGGCAAATCAAGCAGGCTTTATGCCTGGCCGTAATCCAGTCAAAAATATATATGCAAGATGATGCTGGTATTGGATTATTACTGGAATTAATTTAGACATAAAATATATATCTTAAATGCTGGACGCAGCGATCTTAAAAGTGGACGTGGAGAAAGCATTTGATTATATAAATTCGGACAACCATTTCTGTGCATTAGAGAAATTTGGCTTCACTGGTAATTTCACAAATCTCATCCACCTAATTTATAACAATCCAACTTCAGCAATTAAAATTAATGGATCCATAACAGAAAGATTTAGACTGAATAGGGGGACCAGACAAGGGTGCCCTCTTTCTCCGCTTCTCTGTAATATATCTCTAGAACTATTGGTGATTCTGCTGAGACAACAGTTGACAAGTATCCAAGTAGGTGGCTAAAATTTTGTCCTCTCCCTTTATGCAGACGATTTGTTGATATACTTATAGGGACAGTCAACACCAGAATTTTTGTTGTTTAAAAAGATAGATAATCCCTTTATTACCCATTCCCCAGTTTTGCATAACCAACACAGTTATATTAATATACTTTTTACCTCTGTAATTAACTTGCATCTAAGCATCTTCTGACAGCCCCCCATCACATGACATTTTATTTATTATCTATTAACTTTAATTTTAGCCAATTAGTGCTGCCACAAGCCACGGGTGTGATCACAATATTATCTATATGGCTTACATGAACTATCTCTCCCCTGTTGTGAAAAGTAAATAAAAAAGCATGTGATAAAAGGTGGCCTTCAAGGGCTTAGAAATTATCATATGAGTCTTCCTAAATTTAGCTTTAAACTAAGAATACCAAGAGAACAAAGCAAAATTGGCGATAAAAGAAAATTGGAAAGTTGTTTAAAATTGCATACCGTATTTGAAACATGAAAGTTTTTTTTTAACTTGACTGTCCCTTTAAGTAATCTGGAAGAAATCTTGGCAAAATTATTATATGAAATACAGTCATTTGGAGCTATATCTGGCTATAAAATTAATCTGGGGAAATCTGAATTACTATGGTTAAATAAGTCAAATAAGTCAATTAAACTAATTGTTAAACATCCCTTCAAACAGGTTCAATAAATAAACCACCCCAAGAGTTGTATGATCTAAACATTTTGCTAATTTTTTTATAGAATGCAAAAAGAAAGACGATAGATTGGATGAATCTACCAATCCCTATTACAGCACGTATTATGTTGATTAAAAGCATTTTATTTCCGAAGTTATTATATCTTATTCAAAATATTCTGTTGCTGTTACATAAAAGGGATCTGATTAGATTCAACCAAGTTTGCACCAAATTTATTGGAATGGAAAGGGACCACAAATGTCTATAAAAAAATTAATGAGGGCTAGAGAAGCTGCGGGAATAGCCTTCTCCAATGTGAGATACTACAATTTAGCCACACTATTGAAATTTGCTACAGACTGGATAACTGAACAGGAATATGCTTCATTTTTACAATGTGAATCCAATATAATAGCACCATTCGAATTAAAGGATATTCTACATTGCTCAAAGGACAAATTGCCAGATAAAATTGCTAACCTAGTATCTTTTAAAAATATAGTACAAGCATGGCACGATTATTGCAAGGAAATCAATATTAATCCTTTTTGTACAGAATTCCTTATGATTATAGGGAACCCTGAATTTAGCCCAGGACAAATTTATACTGTTTTCAGACAATGGAAAAATAAGGGATTAACTCAGATCAAACAACTCTTAACGTCAAACCTTTTAATTGATAATTTTCAAAATATTTCAACCCAATTTGGCATACCCAAAAAAAGACTTGTCTGCTTATTTGAAAATTAGACATTACATTAACGAATTGCAAAAAAAATTATAAGCCAGATTGGTCACTGGGGCTATTAAGTAGCAGAGTTAAGCTATATCAAGAAGGGGTACATTCTTTATCCCATCTTTACAATTTAGTTAATTCAAACTTTAACCTTAAATAATAAGAAGGAATACAGGGGAAATGGCAAAAGGAATTCAAGAGATTAATAACACAGAGATACAAGATAGCCTAAAAATAATTAACAAAGCGTGGGTACCAACATCATGGAGAGAATCTCATTTAAAACTGGTAAACAGGGTCTATATAACAACAGCACATAAATTAAATAATTGGTACAAAACAACACAAATATGCCCCAAATGTAACAACTAGAGGGGTTTCTACCGAACACACTCCGACAGGCGTTAACAGAGTTTCAGACTGGCTTCACTATGGAAGCCTCTGTGATACAAACAACTGAGCAATGTGTTTCAATGTCTTTGTCAAGCTCCTAGTCTTGCCTAGTCTTTGATGTTACTCGAACCTGAAAAGAAATGTATCAGAGAAAGGTTCACAAAGCTTGTATTACAAGTTTAAAGTAAACATGATCACTTGAGCGCAATCGCGATTTATGGTAAAATGATTACCCTGTCCTCAGAGCTCTAGTTAACTTTTTTGCAAAAGAAAAAATTGTCACAAAACACATCAAAAATACAGTTACACTCATAATAACACCATCTAAAAAAAATATTAATAAATATTGCCCAAAAAATTATAAAGGGCTTTAACATTGATATACATACATATTATATATATATATACATATTATATATATATATATATATATATATATATATATATATATATATATATATATATATATATATATATATATATATACACACACACACACTATATATGTATATGTAACAAACATATTTATGCAATATTCATATTTATTAAAGGTTTTAACTATGCCTTTACTGTAAATATTTCACATTCCAATGTTCTGCACGTAGCAGAATATGTTCTATGCATTTATAAATATATATTCCTATATATATCTGTATATATCTATACCTATATATAATCATGTATATATATATATATATATATATATATATATATATATATATATATATATATATATATATATATATATATAGAGAGAGAGAGAGAGAGAGAGAGAGGGGGGGTATGAATATATATTGTACAAAAAACATTATATATATATATATATATATATAAATAAAATATGTATTTATAAATAAATAGAACATATTCTTCTATGTGAAGAACATTGGAATATGAAATATTCATATTTTCATGTTGGGTTAGCGCACTTGAGAATATGTGATGGGGTTTGAGTACTATAGGGGAATAGGTTATCGCACGCACAATATTCTAAGCTAGGCTTTTTGCGCTCGTTGGGTTAGCGAGCAAGTGAACACAGTTTACTTTCAACTCATAATACGAGCACAACCCAATGCATGCAATACAAACTTACTACTAGCGCCGTTAACGCTCAAGCCTGAGCATTAAATAACACTCCACCTGTAACCTGGCACTAAATAGTTTAAATTAAACCAGATTAGGTCAGTTGTGCGTGTGCATAGTCCCTCATGTAGGCACTCTTGCAATATTTTTAGCAGCTATTAACTAGACAGACTGTTGATTCTTCTAAGCTGAACAATGTTGAGTTGCTCTAAAACAGGGATGGGGAACCTCGGCACTACTGATGCTTTAGAACTACATTACCCATGATGCTTAGCCACTCTGAAGTCCAGTTGGGCATCATGGAAAATGTAGTTCTAAAACATCTGGAGGGCCAAAGTTCCCCATCCTTGCTCTAAAGAATATCTTTGCACTCTGATATGTGAATTGCATGCTAATGATGGGACAGTACCACAGACAAGTCTCTCTGCATACAATGATGCTTCAAAAGCACCATGCAGTTACAGAGAGAGGTCAAGCAACACTTTAGTATGCTTTTAATTAGAGCAGTGGAAAATGGAAATGTAAAGCAGCTATATAGGTGTTGCATGCAATGCATGTCTTGTGTGTGTATGTACATATGTATGTGTGTGTAAGAGAAAGTGTGTGTGACTGTGCGTGTGCCTATCCCTGTTTCAACTTGCTTCCATCTGAGGAAGAAACTTCTCTTTTTAGGTAAAATAATAAGTTTATATTATTTTTAGTGTATAAGTATATACAAATAGTGTTTTATTCTTAGTGCAGAAGTAAAAGGGCATATTACAATTTTACAATTGAAGCTGAGAAAATTTGGACTTAAAAATAGTGGGCTACTAAGAAATTTCATGGGACTACTAGCTCTTGGGCATATTTTATATATAATATTTTATTTATGTTTGCCGATCTGTTTTAGAAGGTATAAAATCTCCAATTCAGATTGCTTAAGTCAATGGGGCCGATTTACCAAATGGCGGGCGGACATGATTCGCTGTAACAAATCATGTCCTCCCAACATCACTGAATGCCGACAGCATACTATGTCGGCATTTAACATTGCACAAGCAGTTCCAGTGAACTGCTTGTGCAATGCTGCCGCCTGCAGATTTGAGGCCAGGCCGCTAGCCGGGGGTGTCAATCAACCAGATCGTATCTGATTGGGTTGATTGCTGTCCGCAGCCTCAGAGACGATGGACTAGTTAAGGAGCAGCGGTCTTAAGACCGCTGCTTCTTAACTGCTGTTTATAGCAAGCCTGAAAACTCGGGCGGAAACAGGGGCCATTCAGCCCTTGTTAAATCGGCCCCCAAGTTACTAGTCATTTTTGTCCAAGTCAAGTCGCAAGTTATCTTTGATTATGTCGACTCCCAAGTCATAAAATTTGGCACTTGAGTCCAAGCCACATCCAAGTCTTGTGACTCAAGTACACAACCCTGGTTCTAAGTGCCCATTTCTGCCATCATGTTAACGTTTTCTTCTTAGCATCTAACCTAATACAGCCCTGCATTTTATCTAGCCCTGCCCTACTCTAAACTAAATAATATATATGTCTAAAATATTTCACTAATTAGATTTTGTAATAACATTATAAGATATTCCTCTATAACAAATAATGCAGATGCCGATGTAATTGAAGGTGATGTTTTTGAATTTATCAGTCTAAAATATTACCAGGCACTAGTCAAAACAACAACATATTTGTCTATATGGAAGCACACTGGATAATTTGTATTTCAATCATTATCTCATTATCAACCATAAATTTAGATGGTAGAAACGTGAGAGTGTTAATATATGTATATGAGTAATTCATTAGTCCAGTTGGATAAGTGAGAGTCTTCACTAAAATTATATTGTAAGAAATTATTTGCAGGGCCATTAAATAGTCCAAATAGACAGAAGATTTTTTTTTTGCTAGATGGTCCAAAGATTCAGATCCAAATGAGTAACCAGAACAAGGAGCTGTACTTGATGGGTTGCTTGTCCTACTGAGGTTCACTATAGGAAAACTAAAGGAGCAATATAGAGTAAAAAAAGCAAATGTCAAATAAATCTCCCCATGCTGAAGAAATAAAATTGATTAGTATCCTTCTAAACTAAGCTGAAAACCATTTGTAACAATTTACCAAGGGTCGAACTGACAATAAAACATATCCCAGGTATTGCATGGAATGTTTATACCTTCTTGCAGGATTGATATTAATTTCTAGTTTCTAATTTTCTTGAGTGTATTTAGTTCTCCTGAATAGCAAAGGCATTTCTGGAATGCTAATAGGAAAAGTTAAAGTTGATCTCTGTTCTGATTGCTCTTTTACTCTAATTTAGACATGAATGAGAGATAGAATAGTTTTCTTTTTTTGGGCATTACATGAGCCTAAATTTATGTTGTGTCCATTTCAGTCTTGGTACAGAAACACATTTTTTAGTTGCATTAGCAATAAATATATAAATCCCGGTGTCTATTAACAATAGTGTTGCAGATAATATGAAATGGCATGTCTGATTGTGGCAGGGTACAGTTATGTATCTGAGAATAATGTAATGACATGAAGCAGGTTTTATTGCAGACAAGCACAGTCAAGCCACCTTCTACATATCAGTCTTCACTATTGCTTAAGGGTAGATAGTGGATTCTTCAGTCTGTTCACAATCACAAATAATTAAACTGGAATGTCAACAAATAATAAAACATAGCATTGTATCTCACATTATTAAACATTAGAAATCGCAGCATTACAATTCCCATATCACTATAAAAAATTAATAATCTAACATGCGTGTATCTAAAAAATGCATCATTTGTAAAACTTTAAAGTCACAACATTGACATTAAAAATACTCACATATAAAATGCATTATACATATCAATAATGTTACACTTGTTCAATGGCACAATGTGCAAGCTTTAGAAAAAAAACTTTACAACTGTATATACGGGTAAAAAACTGTTTATCCACACTGATTGGGACCGGTAAGATTTTGGAATATTTGCATCATTAAAATGGGGCAGTTGGGAGAGGCCATGGAACCAAGTGTAAACAACAATAGCTTATGTCATTTAGGTAATGTTTACATGTTATAATATAGCTAACTAGTCCTAAAGCCCGTTCACACGGGCCATTTTTTGCAGGGTACAGCGGTCCCACCCCTTGCGCTCTCTCCCTGTCCCTCTCTTTTGCTCTCTCTCCCCCCTCTCTTTTGCGCTTTCTCTCCCCCTCTCTTTTGAGATCTCTCTCCCCCCCTCTCTTTTGCGCTCTCTCTCCCCCTCTTTTGCGCTCTCTCTCCCCCCCTCTTTTGCGCTCTCTCTCTCCCCCTCTCTTTTGCGCTCTCTCTCCCACCCCTCTCTTTTGTGCTCTCTCTCACCCCTCTCTTTTGCGCTCTCTCTCACCCCTCTCTTTTGCGCTCTCTCTCCCTCCTCTCTTTTGCGCTCTCTCTCTCCCCTCTCTCTCTCTCTCCCCTCTCTCTCTCTCTCCCCCCTCTCTCTCCACTCTCTCTCCCTCTCCCCTCTATCTCTCTCTCCCCTCTCTCTCTCTCTCCCCTCTATCTCTCTCTCTCTCTCTCTCCCCTCTATCTCTCTCTCTCTCTCCCCTTTATCTCTCTCTCTCTCCCCTCTATCTCTCTCTCTCTCTCCCCTCTATCTCTCTCTCTCTCTCTCTCTCTCTCTCCCCTCTATCTCTCTCTCTCTCTCCCCTTTATCTCTCTCTCTCTCCCCTCTATCTCTCTCTCTCTCTCCCCTCTATCTCTCTCTCCCCTCTATCTCTCTCTCTCTCTCTCTCTCCCCTCTATCTCTCTCTCTCTCTCCCCTCTATCTCTCTCTCTACCCTATATCTCTCTCTCTCTCTCCCCTCTATCTCTCTCTCTCTCTCCCCTCTATCTCTCTCTCTCTCTCTCTCTCTAACCTCTCTCTCTCTCTCCCCTCTATCTCTCTCTCCCCTCTATCTCTCTCCCCCTCTCTCTCTCTCCCCCTCTCTCTCTTTCTCCCCCCTCTCTCTCCCTCCCCCTCTCTATCTCCCCCCCCCCTCTCTCTCCCCCTCTCTCTCTCCCTCCCTCTCTCCCCTCTCTCTCTCTCCCCCTCCCCTCTCTCACTCCCCCTCCCCTCTCTCACTCCCCCTCCCCTCTGTCTCTCCCTCCCCTCTCTCTCACTCCCCCTCCCCTCTCTCTCTCTCTCCCTCCCCTCTCTCTCTCCCTCCGCTCTCTCTCTCCCCTCTCTCTCTCTCCTCCCCCTCTCTCTCTCTCCCCTCTCTCTCCTCCTCCCCTCTCTCTCCTCCCCCTCTCTCTCTCTCCTCCCCCTCTCTTTCTCTTCCCCCCTCTCTTTTGATCTCTCTGTCCCCTTTCTTTTGCTCTCCCTCCCACTCTCTTTTGCTGTATCTCCCCCTCTCTTTTGCTCCCTCTCTTGTGCTCTCTTTATCTCCCCTCTTGATATCTCTCTCCCCTCTTGATCTCTCTCTCACCTTTCTTATCTTTTCCCTACCGCCTCTCTACCCTCTTTTGAGCTGTTTTGAGCTCTCAGACTGCACAGCCTTTCACGGCCCGCCTGGCCCCGCCCCTTCACGCTCGACCACGCCCCCTCACGGCCCTCGTGCTCGGCCACGCCCCCGGCCACGCTCGGTCACGCACGCTTCTGCTCGCACTGCAGAGCAGAGACTTAGGGACTCTCAAAGGCCAGGTGTGTTTGTCCTCTTGCTGTGCTGTCTACTGCGCATGACAGCTTCGGACAAACACACTTGGCCTTTTATTATATAGGATACATGCAACTAAAGGTAGTTTTAAATCATTTTTAATACTTTTGTGATTTACAGGCATATACATATACACCACACCTGTTATATTTTTATAATATGATATTACGTATTCACACAAAAATAGTAATTTCACCAAAAGTAAATATCTCCAAAAATATTGCTCATATTTACTTGCTTTAACAACCCAAAAGCCACTTATAATTATCTTTCAGATACATTTCAAAACAATGTTCAGCCATTTGGGCTATGGGTCTCTCTAAAGTTTCTCAGGGGATGTCACATGGACCTCTATGTCACGGAATAAGTTATGATAAACTTTCCCCTTTGTATGAACACATCTGTAATGTTGGTGATGTTTTAGATGGAGTTTAATTCCTATAACTTACTTTTTAATGTAGCACTGAAATTCAAATACCCCGCACTCAGGCCGTCCACTGTAAAAGTAATTTATTTTGTAAGCTTATAGTTTGCACTGTTCTCCAATCAGCACTCTAGCTACTAAAAACAATCTGTGAGTGATGTATGGCTAGAGCACTGATTGGAGAACAATTCAAACCATTAGCTTACAAAAAAAATTACTTTTGATGTGGGCTGCTGGAGTGCAGGGCATTTGAATTTAAGTGCTACATTAAAAAATGCATCTTCATTACAACTAATGAAATAAACTCCATTTAAAATATCACTAGCATTCCAGATATGTTTATACAAAGGAGAATGTTTACCATCACTTTAATTTTCCAAATATTTTTGACATTAAATACATTTATATGACTTGAAGACCTGAGAGTGCCATTATCATGAAGTCTATATAGAAAGTGTATAGAAAAGGTAAACTGAATGTACATTTCTGGCAGGTTACTTGTAGCTGCCAGTAATTGTGTGATATCCCAGACTCAAGAGTGATAAAACACATATTTTTACACAACGAGAGGGATCTCAACTTAAAAATAGATATTTTACAACTGTAATTCAATTTAAAGGGACAGTCAACACATTTTTTTTTATTATTTAAAAAGATAGACACTGCCTTTACTACCCATTCTCCAGCTTTGCACAACCAACATGGTTATATTAATATACTTCTGTCTGTTTCTAAGTCACTAAAGACAGCTCCATGATCACATGCAAGATCAATTGCAGGGCCGAAACGTGTCAATAGAAGTCACTGCTCGAGTCTTATACCTAGAGTAAGCCTGGTTTTAGTAGGTCTTTATCCACATTTATTACATTATTGCACTACGTCATCTTTTTTTCCACAGGTTCCGACACCATTGGACACTTTTAGATTGCCTATATATTTTTTGGTTCATTTTTGCATTACAATTTTTATATATTTTTTTTTATTTTCATTTTTATTTTTATCTTTATTTTTCTACACATTGTTTTGCCTTTTTTTTCTTCCAACACTGTCTTCAAAAACTTCAGTTTGGATTTCCTGGACACTACTCACTTGGAATTTTTACACCTATTGATTACTTTATAGACGATAATCACTCATTTTACTTTTACTTCTTATATTGGCCATCTCTCATCAGAGACATTGAGATCATTGTTATTTCAGACTCGGCTAGATTTAGAGTTTTGTCGGTAACAACCTGCGTAGCTAACGCATGCTTTTTTCCCAGCACCTTTTAAATACCGCTGGTATTTAGAGTTCACAGAATGGCTGCGTTTTCAGTGCGTTAGGCTCCAAAAAGGGAGCCTAGAGTATAATTTATCGCCACTGCAACTCTCGATACCAGCGGTGCTTATGGACGCGGCCAGCTTCAAAAACGTGCTCGTGCACGATTCCCCGATAGGAAACAATGGGGCTGTTGGAGCTGAAAAAAAAACTAACACCTGCAAAAAAGCAGCGTTCAGCTCCAAACGCAGCCCCATTGTTTCCTATGGGGAAACACTTCCCATGTCTGCACCTAACACTCTAACATGTACCCCGAGTCTAAACACCCCTAACCTTACACTTATTAACCCCTAATCTGCTGCCCCCACTATCGCTGACCCCTGCATATTATTATTAACCCCTAATCTGCCGCTCCGTACACCGCCGCAACCTACATTATCCCTATGTACCCCTAATCTGCTGCCCCTAACACCGCCGACCCCTATATTATATTTATTAACCCCTAATCTGCCGCCCCCAACGTCGCCTCCACCTACCTACAATAATTAACCCCTAATCTGCCGACCGGACCGCACCGCTACTCTAATAAATGTATTAACTCCTAAAGCTAAGTCTAACCCTAACACTAACACCCCTCTAAGTTAAATATAATTTAAATCTAACGAAATAAATTAACTCTTATTAAATAAATTATTCCTATTTAAAGCTAAATACTTACCTGTAAAATAAATCCTAATATAGCTACAATTTAAATTATAATTATATTGTAGCTATTTTAGGATTAATATTTATTTTACAGGCAACTTTGTAATTATTTTAACCAGGTACAATAGCTATTAAATAGTTAATAACTATTTAACAGCTACCTAGTTAAAATAATTACAAAATTACCTGTAAAATAAATCCTAACCTAAGTTACAATTAAACCTAACACTACACTATCAATAAATAAATTAAATAAACTACCTACAATTATCTACAATTAAACCTAACACTACACTATCAATAAATTAATTAAATACAATACCTACAAATAAATACAATGAAATAAACTAACTAAAGTACAAAAAATAAAAAAGAACTAAGTTACAAAAAATAAAAAAATATTTACAAACATTAGAAAAATATTACAATTTTAAACTAATTACACCTACTCTAAGCCCCCTAATAAAATAACAAAGACCCCCAAAATAAAAAAATGCCCTACCCTATTCTAAAATTAAAATAGAAAAGCTCGGGGGCGGAGCCAGCTACAGAGGAGACAAGACGTACTTATCATGAGCTCCTGTAATAAATAAAAAATATAATCAACATTTAGCTTACTGGAGAACATAATTTACACCTCCTACCTAATTTCACGATCTACATTCATAAAGGAGGACAGCAGCCCTTTTTTCTTCACAACGGGGTAAGAGGAGAAACGACTAACGCAGCTTTAAGCAGTCAGCCACAACAACAGCTGAATACTATTCCGTATGATTAGACCGCTATATTGTAACCCATACAGATCCCCTATCTAAATATGGAGGATTTCTGTGAACGGGCCCTTGAATGCCTAGCCAAATTTGGGGAGAGGATGGATCGCTGTTTTCACGATCTACAGCTTACTATTAGAGATCGGTCTAGAGTGGAGGACAGGTTAATACCTAAAATGGCGGCGGACATGAATACCACTGAACCTTCCCAGTTCGGTTCTACAGCACCAACCCCAGAGCCTAAACCATTACAGCCTCATACGGAGTGTAGTACATCCCTCACAGAGCGGGTTAACACTCTGCGACTGTCACATACCCCAATTACGCAAGCTATCAGTACTCAATTCATCCGAGGTAACAGCGCTACTAGCAAGATGGCGGCTGCCTTCATGCAACAAGAGGAAGCTAGAGAGTCTAAACAACCTCTATACACAACCGAGATACCTGCTGTACAGAGATCTACCCCTGATACACCCACACATAAGAACCGGACTGAAGCGCTCAGTTCCTTCTCCACTATCCCAGATGTCAGTCTGCGTGAGGATCTGTACACAGCTACCTTTACCGGCTTTCCATTGAGGGACAACGCAACCAGATCTGCGGGTGACAGAATACAAGGAAACGCACGATCCACCACGGCAAGTGTTGTGAGACAGCCTCCTGTAAAATATGGGTCATTCATCAATGTAAGCCACTTGATCCGACGGCCATGTTCTTTTTTTCACATGTGGCACGTATTCTCCAGATTAGCTTGGACCTTGATGGACTCTGCTCACGATCTGGCCCATTTGCAAAATTGGAGAGTGAATTGCCTTCTTGGCCACCATACCACCCTGAGATCTGGAGTGGGGTAGAGAGAAATTAGAGACTCTATTATAAAGCCCCAAAATTGACATCAGTTTCACTTACAGGGTTGTGTTTCTGATCTCCTATTATCAGGGTCTGTTTAATATAAGCCTAACCTCCCCCCAATGTCTTCAGCAGATATATATAACTGGCCATCTCTCTTTAACTTTGATGTAATAACTCTCTATGGGACATATTAGTTAGACGCTGCATTGTATATTGTTTTTATTTATTTATTTTTATTTTTTCTTCTCATGTTGATGTTATGCCAATGTTTTCCCTGCTAGCTCCTAACTCAAATGAGATAGCGATGTTTTAGATATCCAAAGAGGTTTTGTTGAAACCCTCTCATGCTAATTACATTATACTGTTACATTACAATGTAGCGCCTCATGTGCAAAACATTTAGAAGCTTAGCTACAAGCACAATGTTAGATAAAACCCCTATTACCTTTATGGAAACCATACTGCAATACCTAAGACTGTACTTTTGTTTATGAAGCTATGATATCTAAATCAACTGGTATGTGGACACTAGTTATCATTTTGTAGACTAGGACTCTTTATAGACTTGCCCATAGGTTTATCACATATGCTTATCCACTAGTTGTTTCCTACTTCAGAGGTAACTCCATTAATATATATATCTACTTCTTGCTCTATTTAGACTAGCACAGAGAGGCTACGAACCTACACTCTAGAGCAGGTATAGCATGCTCTTTAATTAGAGTTTATAATGCATATAGGAATCCAGTTGTATTTCCTTTTTTTTTTTTTTTGAAGGCATATATAGTTACATTAAACAGTACCTCCACCTATTGATTTAGCACTAAGTATTTCCCTCATACCCAAAAGGCCTGTAGTTTTAGAAGTCCCGCTAGATAATCAAACTTGCTGGCTCCGCCCCCCCACTCCCCCCTCCCATACCCCCCTCCCTTTCCATCCCATTCCCCCCTCTTACTTTCTCAACTTGAGCGGCTCTAGCCCGCTGTATTCCTTTCTTTTCTTCACCCCAACAAAATAAAACAAAGCTAGCTCCCCGTTATGCCCTAATTTACCTTAAATAGACAAACTATATGATGATAGGTGTAGCGATTCAGGGACCAACTTCACTTCTAATAAAAATTTAAAAAAAATGAGGCATCACGATAGCATGTTCAGACACCAACATTTATCATACATCAGTTCCTAAGTCCACCAAATATAAACTTCACAAGTGTTGTGGCGGAGGCTTTGGGTATTCTATTGTGGCCTCTTCCAGATTCTACTCATTTATAGCTGATGTTATTATATGGTTTAGTTAAAGCCTTTTCTGATATCTATATTGATTGTTGTACCATGATTGCAGATACCACAAGATTAATAGTGATATTTGTGCCTCGAAGATTGGACTAAACTTTATATTATATATGTGGAATGTATGTTTGCCCTTACCAATTTTAATTTGTGTCTGAACACATGTCCTTGTTATGTTATTATTGTTTATTACCTCAATAAAAAATATTTAATAAAAAAAAAAATAGAAAAGCTCTTTTACCTTACCAGCCCTGAAAAGGGCCCTTTGCGGGGCATGCCCCAAAGAATTCAGCTCTTTTGCCTGTAAAAAAAACCATACAATACCCCCCCCCCAACATTACAACCCACCACCCACATACCCCTAATCAAACCCAAACCCCCCTTAAATAAACCTAACACTAAGCCCCTGAAGATCTCGCTACCTTGTCTTCACCACGCCGGGTTCACCGATCGATCCAGAAGAGCCTCCGATGATGTCTTGATCCAAGCCCAAGCGGGGGGCTGAAGATGTCCATGATCCGGCTGAAGTCTTCATCCAAGCGGGAGCTGAAGAGGTCCATGATCTGACTGAAGTCTTCTATCAAGCGGCATCTTCAATCTTCTTTCTTCCGGATCCATGTAGTTCATCCCGCCGACGCGGAACATCCATCTTCACCGACGACTTCCCGATGAATTACGGTTCCTTTAAGGGACGTCATCCAAGATGGCGTCCCTCGAATTCCGATTGGCTGATAGGATTCTATCAGCCAATCGGAATTAAGGTAGGAAAATTCTGATTGGCTGATGGACTCAGCCAATCAGATTCAAGTTCAATCCGATTGGCTGATCCGATCAGCCAATCAGATTGAGCTCGCATTCTATTGGCTGATCGGAACAGGATTAGGATTTATTTTACAGGTAATTTTGTAATTATTTTAACTAGGTAACTATTAAATAGTTATTAACTATTTAATAGCTATCGTACCTGGTTAAAATAATTACAAAGTTGCCTGTAAAATAAATATTAATCCTAAAATAGCTACAATATAATTATAATTTATATTGTAGCTATATTAGGGTTTATTTTACAGGTAAGTATTTAGCTTTAAATAGGAATAATTTATTTAATAAGAGTTAATTTATTTCGTTAGATTTAAATTATATTTAAGTTAGGGGGGGTGTTAGTGTTAGACTTAGCTTTAGGGGTTAATACATTTATTATAGTAGCGGTGTGGTCCGGTCGGCAGATTAGTGTTAATAATTGTAGGTAGGTGGAGGCGACGTTGGGGGCGGCAGATTAGGGGTTAATAAATATAATATAGGGGTCGACTGTGTTAGGGGCAGCAGATTAGGGGTACATAGGTATAATGTAGGTTGCGGCGGTGTACGGAGTGGCAGATTAGGGGTTAAAAAAATATGCAGGTGTCAGCGATAGCGGGGGCGGCAGATTAGGGGTTAATAAATATTATGTAGGTGTCAGCGGTATTAGGGCCAGCAGATTAGGGGTACATAGGGATAACGTAGGTGGCAGCGGTGTGCGGTCGGTAGATTAGGGGTTAAAAATTTTTAATAGAGTGGCGGCGATGTGGGGGGGCCTCGGTTTAGGGGTACATAGGTGGTTTATGGGTGTTAGTGTACTTTAGAGCACAGTAGTTAAGAGCTTTATAAACCAGCGTTAGCCCAGAAAGCTCTTAACTACTGACTTTTTTCTGCGGCTGGAGTTTTGTCGTTAGAGTTCTAACGCTCACTTCAGCCACCACTCTAAATACCGGCGTTAGAAAGAGCCCATTGAAAAGATTGGATACGCAATTGACGTAAGGGGATCTGCGGTATGGAAAAGTCGTGGCTGGAAAGTGAGCGTTAGACCCTTTCCTAACTGACTCTAAATACCAGCGGTAGCCCAAAACCAGCGTTAGGAGCCTCTAACGCTGGTTTTGACGGCTAACGCCAAACTCTAAATCTAGCCGCATGTTTATAATTTTGTCCTACATAGGGTACCCTATTTTTATTCTAATAAATGTTGATATTTAATACGCAATTGTATTTTAGAATTTCAATAGAGTGTTAAGTTAAATAGAGTGATACTTTAGCCTTTTTTGGCGCTCCCTCTTTCTGTACTACAAATCCATTGAAAACCTTTTGATTATGCTTATCTTATCTTCTTTGCTGTTGCCATTTAGCCACAGATATAAATTAGTTCCTTCTACAATTGAGCAATTGCATTGTAGCATTTAGCTGGGTCACAGATCTGTAGCATGTTGGATGCACCTTAGTCACTCTGTCATGGGACAGTGGGAAAACTCATTTTTCTGAGGTAAATTACAGAAATAGAGAGCAAAATAAATCATTCATTTTTTTTTACTATATTAAAAATGTCATGGAAAATTATATTGTGTTCCAAAAATAATTGCTTAAGTAATCTGTATATTTATAAAACGTTTTGTTAAAATATTCTAATATGTATAGTAGTTCGCCTTATAAAAGGTTAAAAATAGGAGCTGTTAATCTAAAGGGGAGATCAGGGACATTAGACATTTGTTTAGTATCTAGGACTATTTCTTACACACCTGAATTTAGTTTACAGCAAATACTCAACGGTGAAGACAGATTGACAGCACCGGTGTTAGTTGCCAGAAGGAAAACTGGCAAATAGAAATTAGACTGTGTGACAGATTTTAGATAAGCAAATGGTGATTATCCTTAGGTAAAGATATTTCAACATAATGCAAGAAACTTTTAGTCCATCAAATAAAGAAGAAAAACATTATTTTAACATAGACAATAGACTGTTAAACTTTTTAACTTGTTCTCCTCTTATCTGTAGAACAGATCTCCCTATGGCAGATGTCAAATATTGAAACTCAAAGGAAGGTTAAAGTACTTCAAAAAATAAAAATAAAAAAACATATTTGAAAGTGCTTGATATTTTGCAGAACAAGTTAGGTTCATGTCGATTACAGAACAAGATAAATAAAATAAGCTGACCTCAGATACAGGTGATGAGTGCTGCTTGAAAAGTGCTGTCCTTCTTTAAACCCTACAAAAATAATCTCCAAATGGTTACAGTGTTAATCTATAGTTTTGTTCTCTACACAGATCATTTTCATAATGAGTTGTAGCCCTACCTGGCAGTCAACAGGTAAAATAAATACTTTTCTCACCGTTGTAAAAATGAAAAATGCTGCATTTGAACAAATTGTTTAAAGAGACATGAAACATCAAATATTCTTTTAATGATTCAGAGTGTATGTGTTACAGCTAAAGTGCAGAAATCAGTTATTCTGCAGATTATCTAGGTAATGTGCAGATTAACTAGGGTGATCCGTTAAAGTGCAGAAAAATTGTTTCATTTCTCAAATTACCTAGGTAATCTGCAAATTACCTAGATAATCTGCACATTACCTACTAGGCTCTCGTTAAAGTGCAAAAAATGCACGTTTTAGCTTTTTAGAAAAGTTTGTTTCTCTCATGTAAACTGTTTATTGAAAAAGAAGCACAAGAATGAATGTTCCGATTTCGGCCGAGGGGCAGATACGTTCCAGAGTGCTCTGTTCTAATCAGAGCCTCGGGCGCCACAACTGCCTCTGGGAACCTTACCATGGGTCCTAGCCTGCACGTCTTGAAATTCTTTGTCTGGGAAATTATCTATCTATCTATCTATTGAATCTATAGTAAATAGATTCGATAGATAATTTCCCAGACAGAGAATTTCAAGACGTGGGGTCTGGGACCCATGGTTAGGTTCCCAGAGGCAGTTGCGGCGCCCGAGGCTCTGATTAGAACAGAGCACTCTGGAGCGTATCTGCCCTCGGCCGAAATTGGAACATTCTTCGGCTTCTTTTTCAACAGTTTACATGAGAGAAACAAACTTTTCCATCTTTAACTACACGGAAGCCGTTAAAGTGCACATTACCTAGGTAAAGTGCGGATTCCGCACTTTAACTGAGCAAATCAGTTAATCTGCAGATTAGCTAGGTAATGTGCACATTAACAATTTCTGCACTTTAGCTGTAACATATGCAAATTTTTTTTTTTAAATCTTTATTTTCGTATCAGCAATCATGTTACAACAACATAGTTTCGGTAACAATTACAAGACAGTGTTTAGGTCAAAATATATTGAGAACCTCTTCTCCTCTAGGCTCTGGAGAGGGATCCTATGCAAAAAATAAGTAATTCTTTCAAAATACGGTTGCTGATTTATTTTATATTTTTTAGAGTTGTATAACATATTGTCCACCTCGACCCAACAAAAACAAAAACTAAAACAAGACAAAAAACAGAAACAACAAAAAAAAAAAAAAAAAAAAAAAAAAAAAAAAAGGGGGGAAAAAAAAAGGAAAATTTTGAAGGGAAAGGGAAAAAAAATTCCAAGGGATGGGGAGTGTTCCTTTCTTCTCTCGCGTCTTCTCCCCTACCAAATTCCCAGCTGTACCAGCTCAGTGTTTCTAAATGGAAAGATTATATTATCTATTTCATTTGCTGGAAAGCTTTTAATGAGTTTTGACCATTTATTGAAAAATATTTTTATGTCCTTCTCATTATTCATACTGACATCTCTTTGTTCTAGAATACATTGCTTTTTGAGGCAATTTTTCACTTCTATTAATGCTGGGGTTTTATGGTTTTTCCAGTTTTTAACAATTAGGTATCTAGCTGCTAATATTGTTAGTATCAGCAATTTTTCCTGAGGGTGTTGTCCTTCGCTCGGATCTAGGCAAAACACTATTAGCATTGGTGTAAGATCCAGAGGGGAAAATCCAAGTGTGACGTTGAGCCAGTATTGGATTTTTAGCCAAAATTGGCTAATTTTTGGGCAATTCCAGAACATGTGTTTAAAGTCAGCTGCTATAAGTGAGCATTTCGGGCATTTATAGAAATTCAGGTTATATAATTTGTGACCCTTTTCCGGAGTAAAATATGCTTTATGTAGTATTTTTAAGTGTGCTTCTCTCCAGGTTGCGGAGAGTGTGGCCTGTTGAACTTTGTTTATAGATCTTTGGATGACCTGTGAGTCTATGTTGCAAGGGAAATTTAGACTGTTCCACTCAGAGGCCACCTGTTCCAGTATAGGTAATCCTTTAGATCCATTTAAAGCGAGATAACAATAGGTAATTGCGGTATGACCAGCTCTAGTGAGTATTAACCAGTTTTCCAATTTACCCCAGCTCCAATTCCAACCCACTTCTCTTATCAGATCTGAGATGTAATGTCTTAGTTGAAGATATGCAAAGAATTGGTTGTTCGGTATCTTAAATTCATTTTTTATTTCGTCAAATGATTTTATACATTTTCCATCTAAATTAAGAATTTGTTGGACTGTTTTTAGATTTAATTCATGCCATTTGGCAAAAACTGTCGAATTCATCCCTGGGAGGAATTCGGGATTCCCCTTTATTGGGAGATACTTTGAAGCTTTACTATTAATTTTCAGTCGATTAGCAATCTTCCACCATGCTTTGATGGGGTTAGAGATAGTTTTATATTTCTTAATTACATTGGGTAATACTTTTGGTGAACAGTGAGTCAAACCTATTGGGTGGAAAGGAAAGCATATGCTTTCGTCCAACAAATTGTTGGTTACATAATTTTTAGTGCATATCCAATCTGTTATTGTTCGCGCAAGAAATGCTAAGTTATAGGATCTTATGTCTGGGAGGGCCAATCCTCCATATTCTCTTCCCACTGAGAGCTTAGATAATGCTATCCTCGATCTCTTGCCTTGCCATAGAAAGTTTCTAACTGCCGAGTTTAATGAGCGGATATCTTTTTCAAACATAAATAAGGAGGTATTTTGTAAAACGTACAAAAGTTTAGGGAGGAGAACCATTTTGTAAAGTGCGATTCTCCCCGAAAGAGAGATTGGTAGGTTAGTCCACGTTTTCAGCTTCTCAAATATAGTTGATAGAGTTACAGTTATATTAAGTTTATATAGGTCCGCCCAGTTAACTGGAATATTAATGCCTAAATATTTAAACGATGTAGTTACTTCCTTAAAAGGACAATCACTGATTGAGTCTGACTTTTTTCTGAGCCAGTAGATTTCTGATTTTGATGCATTTATTTTGTAACCTGAGAAGGTACCATAACTAGCTATTATATGTAAAAGTTTGGGAATATTAATCGTTGTGTTCGCAATATAGAGAAGAATATCGTCAGCGTAAAGTGCAATTTTTAATTCATAATCAGATATTCTAACTCCCTGTAAAGACTGCCTAATCTTAATTGCCAGAGGTTCTATGGCTATGTCAAACAAGAGGGGGGAAAGTGGGCACCCCTGCCTCGTACCCTTTTGTATATCGATATCTGTAGATGTAAGGTTGTTAACTATTAAGTTTGTTTTAGATCTTTTGTATAGATTTTCTATGAATTCCCGGAACTTACCTAAAAATCCGAATTTATCCAATGATGTGAAAATGTGAGTGAAGAGAACCGAATCGAAGGCTTTTTCTGCATCAATTGCCACTATGGCGAGGTCAGGTGCACCCATATCTCCCCCCTCTCTGTCTAACCTTTGAGAAAAGTGTTCGGATATCACCAGCGCTTCTCTAATTTTTGAAGTAGAATTTCGGTTCTTCAAGAAACCTGCTTGGTCTCTGTGAATTATATGTGTTAAACTATTTTGGAGTCTTTCAGCTAATATTGAGGTCAAGATTTTATACTCTGAGTTTAGGAGTGCTATAGGGCGGTATGACTCCCTTTGGGTTGGGTCTTTACCTGGTTTCAAGATTAGCGTTGTAAATGAGGCTGAGAAGGTCACTGGGACCGGGTTACCATTAATGTAAAAGTTATTATACATACTAGATAGATATGAGGCTACCTCCGGGGCTAAGATCTTATAAACCTCATTAGGTAGTCCGTCAGGGCCTGCAGCTTTATTGAGTGACAATCTTGCTATCGTTTTATTTACCTCCTCCTCTGAAATTGGTTTATTTAAAGTGGTTATTACTTCCTCTGGAACTGTGGGATATATTAAGTTGCTCCAAAAATCTGTGGATTGTTCACTGTCAGCCAATCTTAATGAGTAAATATCTCTATAATAATTTGTGAAACTCCTCAAGATATCCTCTGAATTTGTGTGTATCTGACCTTCCTGTTGTATTCTGTCTATCCTAAATGGCTTTTTTTCTCCTTTTACTAGATTGGCAAGTAATTTGCCTGATTTGTTGCCATAACGGTACATTTTAGCACTAAATTTGAGGTCTTTTTGAGTTTCCTTGAGAAGTATTAGCGCGTCTCTTTCTTTTTTAGCTTTAATGTATTTGGCCCAGTTAAAAGATGATTTTGTTAAGAGGAACCTATTGTATGAGTTTGTCACAAAGTGGGTGGCTTCTTTCTCCCTTTTTCTTAGTATCTTAGTTAACTTAGCAGCGTATGCTGTTATTTCCCCTCTAATTACTGCTTTTGCAGCTCCCCAGAAGATATCTGGTCTTTCTATATATTCAATGTTAAATTGTACATATTCCTTAAATTTATCTTTTAAAAACTTTTTAAATTTCAGGTCATTTACCAGATAATACGGAAACCTAAATCTCCTTGGGACATCTCTTAGGGGCTCTAGTTGAAATTCGATTGATATTGGGGCATGATCTGAAATAACTATTGGAGTGATTGCTGCTTTTATATTTCTAGGGCAAAGTTTCTCATCTATTAAAAAAAGATCTATTCTAGAGAGCGTTTTATGCGCTCTAGAAAGACAAGTGTATTCCCGTTGGTCGGGGTTATGTACCCTCCATATGTCTCTTACCATTAAGTTCTGGTATATATTCTTAAATATCTTTGTTTCTAATTTGTCCTTTTTATTTTTAAATTGTTTGCTGTTAAATCTCTTTCTGTCTAGCGGAGACTGTGGGGCCATGTTGAAGTCTCCCCCCATTATCAGGAATCCCTCTGAGTGTAACAGCACCGTGGATTGAATTAAATTCCAAAAATCATAATCAAGCTCGTTAGGCGCATATATATTAAGCAGTGTGTATACTTGTTTGAAAATTCGTGTTTTCACCATTAGAAATCTCCCCTCTGGATCGCTCCTTGTTTGTAGTATCTCTGCCTCTATTCTCTTGCCAAACAATATTGCAACTCCCCTCTTTCTCCCAATACTGGGTGAGGCTACTACCTCCTTAACCCAGGAACCCTTGAGTTTCATAGTTTCTTCCATGCCCAAGTGCGTTTCCTGCAGAAACACTATATCAGCTTGCATCTTGCGCGTGTGAGAGACAATAGCTTTCCTTTTAATAGGAGTTGATATTCCTCCTGTATTCCAAGACACTATTTTAAAATTTCTGGAGCAGTTAATCATCTAATTTGGGTGCCTGGTAAACTTTTTGATATGAGGGGAAGGAGAGACACGAGGTGGGGAGGACAAGGGACACGGGCGAGGGAGACGCGAGAGAGGAAGAGAGAAAAAAAAAACAAAAAAAAAAAAAAAAAAACCCAAAATAAAATAAAATGATGGGGAATTTGAAACTCAATTTTATGAAAGGGGAGAGGAACCTGTCCTCTCTTTTCCCTTTTGTTGTATTCCCCCCTAGCTTCAGATAGGTCGCTCGCCATTAAATGCAACTGTGTCATAGAAAAAATAATATACTTTAAAAAAGGGAAACATAAATTTCTATTGCGTGTTTACTTCTAAGTTCCCCTATATAGGGGAGTGTTCAACTTGTTTTTCCTAGTTCAGCTAGTAGACTCTCAGCATCTTTTACATTATCCACTATGTATGTACTCTCAGGGGTAAAAACTTTAAGTTTGGCCGGGTAGATAAACATTGCCCTATAACCCTTATGGATTAGCTTTGTACAAAGGGGTGCTAGCTCTCTTCTTCTCAGAGATGTCTCGGCCGAAAAGTCTTGAAACATGTAAATTTTGGCTCCCTCTATGATAATGGGTTGTTTCTTCCTATATTGTTGCATCATGTTAATTTTATCTAGGTAATTCAGGAAGCGTACTATCACTGGCCTGGGTCTGGTGTCAGAATTATTGTCTGCCTGAGGTGGACCGATTCTGTGGGCCCTTTCTATTATTATCTGTGAGTCCTTAATATCAAGAGATAGAGCTAAGGTGTTAGTTATAAATAAAGATAGATTTTCAAATTTCTTTCCTTCCGGAATTCCTATTATCCTAATGTTATTCCTCCTAGATCTATTTTCAGCGTCTTCTAATCTAATCTGCATTTTTTGTATTTTAATTTCTGTTTCTTTTATTCTTGCCTCATGTTCAATTGAGAGATCCTCCAAATCTGATACCCTTTGCTCTGCCTCTTGGAGCCTACTTGAGAACTGTCTGACTTCTTGAGACAACATGGCAATATCTTGTTTTATTTCAGATCTTAGATCTTCAAATTTGGGCGTCAGGGCTTCTGAGATATTATGGACCAAACTTTGCATACTAAACATCTCATTTATTGGATTTAAATTTGTTGCTGGGTGTGCCTCAGCAATATTTTCTACAGCTCCTTTAGATTTTTTATCTCTAGGTCTACCTGCCATTCTTGGGGGAGAGGGTTTGTGGGGTGTGTTGAGGAATTTGTCCATGTGCTAATTGTGCATAAGAAATAAGAAAAAAAGGGGGAGACTTCGAAGAAGAGAAAAAAACACAAGAGGGAAGAAAAAAAAAAAAAAAAAAAAAAAGGGGTGTGGGGGGGGGGGGAGAAGAAAAAAAAAGAAAAAAAAAGAGAGTGCGCAAACCAATTGAGGAGTTTCCTCTCTCTCCTCCTCTCTTCCTTTCGGTGTGTGCAAGTGAGAAAGGAAACTAAGTGATAGTACAATGTACTATTTATTGCATGTGTATAGTACGATGGGGAAAACCCCCAATAATAGGACTGTGGTTTTCTTTTGGGGTGTGTGATCAAGAATTGACAGTTTGGCAAACTGTAGATGTAATTTAATCTAGAGGTTTTTCTGTTTTATTTCTTTCCTTTCTCCCCTTTTCTCCTGCCTACCAGAACGGTGCTTAGGGCTTCCTGACCTCTCAATTGTTTAGATTTTATTTTATTTAATTCTAGGTGATTGCAGCATGTAAAATTCTGAGGATGACTTGTGCAGTACTTAGTTTAATGTGCAATTTCTCTTAAGTTGTGATTATGCCATCTGTCTTCAATTACTCCTAGTCAGAAAGCACTGAGGATATCTGAACTATACTGATGTGATGTGCTTGTTAGATTTACTTCATTCAATTTTCATAATAAGCTAATCAAGACAGTAGATATAAAAAACAACTAGAACAGAACAATACCAACAAAAACTATGCAACATACAGGAGAATAGGAAAAAATGCAAATGTGAAAGGGATGAATGCGATTTTGAGTCTGTCCTCTAAAAATTAGTAAACAGATACGTGCTGGTAATATTAAGGGTACAAGATCAGTCCTGATATCAGACAATTTCATACAAAGTCATTGTCTTCTATAACTTCTCAGTCCTTTCCTCCCCCTTTGAATCTTCCCTTTAATTTCCACTTTACTTCCTTCTTTGCTTTTCTCCCTCCTTTTCTTTCCCTTTTTTCCTTCTCTTCCTCCTTCTTTATTTTGCTTGAGGTGAAGTGACAAAACAAAGTAGGGGGGGGGGAGGGTGCAGATTTTACAGGGCAATAATGTTCTCTGTGAAAACTTTAACCTTTGGTGTAGTTTTGTTATGGTTTTTCTCCTTATTATTTATAGAGTACCTCAAGGAAGTGACCCCCTCTTTATTAGCAGAGACTTTTAGAGAGTTTATTTAAGACTTTTTTCTCTCTTCTTCCCTTCTATGATACATGAAGAGTTCCCTTAATTTCTTTATCCCCTTCCTTTTTTTTGTGTGCTACTCGCTTTCTTTATTGTGAGAATTACCCTTTTTGTTAAGCCTTTTTATTAAGCCTTGTGTAGCCTCTTTTAATTATAGATGTTACTTTGTAAATCGTATGCCTTTGACTTTAGCATTGTACTCACCCTTCCCTCCTTTGATTGTTTTCTGAAGGTTATCGTTCTTCCCGGTGGCCTGCAGGTTGCCAAACCTCTTTCTTTCTGGTAGCGGTTTGGAATTGCCAGGGCTCGATCTGTCCTCAGCCCGACTCCTCCCGCGCAACACCGGTGGGGGAGGAGTGAATCCTCCGGCAATAGTGGCAATGAGACCCGGTACCAAGCCGGGCCTGTGAGGGGAGGAGAAGAGTGAAGGGGCAACCAGGTACCGCCTCACTCATACAGGGTAACAATAGCGGCGTGAGCCCTCTCCTCGGGTATCAAACAGCCAAATCCTGCTGGTACCTCCTCCCTCGCAGCACCGGTGGGGGAGGAGGACATACACTTTGCTTCTTCGGCTCTCCTCGCCAAGCCCCTCTCAGCAACCAGGTGAGCGCTAAACGGATCAAAGTGTGGCAGACCAGCGGCCACCGGTTACTTTGTCTGTCGGGAGGGTGAGAAAATAATGCCGTGGAGATCTGTTAAGCTTAGCTTGTAGACTTGATTTATAGGTATACCTTTCATTTGAGTTTTTGAACTTTATTAGGAGATATATAGATTTTTCTTCAGGGGGTCACCTGTGGGATTTTAGCGATCTTCTCTGTGCTAGGGAGTTTTCACACAGCGGAGTGGAATGCGCTGTGGGTTCCGGCAGCGCGTCTATTATGCTGGCCAGGTAGCAGCCCTTTACGTCTGGGCAAGGTGCATGGGAAACATCACCAGGTGCTAGGAGCTGGAGAACAAACGCTCAGCCACCTGTGCTAAGCTCCTCCTCCGGAACCTCTCCAACATATGCAATTTTAAACAACTTTGTAAATTACTTATATTATCACATTTCCTTTGTACTCTTGGTATCTTTTGTTGAAAAGCAGTGAAGTAAGCTCAGGAGCGTGCATGAGTCTTGAGTACTATATAGCAGCAGTTTTAATAGATTGCTATCCATTTGCAAGTGCACAAGGATTGCAGCACTATTACCTGCCATATAGTGCTCCAGACATCTAACTAGGTATTCAACAAATAATTTATTCAAATGTATTTAAAAAAATTGTATGCTCTATACAAATCACAGAAGAAAATGTTTGGGTTTCATATCCCTTTATCACACATCTATCTATCATCTATCTATCATCTATCTATCTTTATCTATTTATCATCTATCATCTATCTATCTATATCTATCTATCTATCTATCTATCTATCTATCTATCTATCTATCTTTATACAACATTTACAATGAGCGGACTAGTAAGCATTTTTCTAGATACTACTTACTAGCCCTAAGGGAAAAAGTTAGCAGTCCACTCAGTTTTAAGGATAGGAAAAAAAAGTCAGTTGCAATGACTTATTTGTCTAGGACTAGTGGACTAGTCAAAATTTAAAAAACTAAAAAAATAAATAAATATATATACAGTATAAATCTATAAACTTTGTTTTATCATTTTAATATGGAATATTGGATTTGTAACCCTGGGTGTGTCTATAATAAATATAACATAGTACAGTTATCCAGGATAATTCTTCACCCAAATTAAAATATTATTTAAAACCTATTTGACATTTAGTATTTAATGTAATCTAAAATTAGGGAAATCATTTCTTAATCAGTTGTGTCAAGTTAATTCAGTATAAATACATTTCCTAAAATAATATTTCACATAGGGCTTCAGAAATATTAGCACAAATGTTTTATCCCTAAGGGGAAATATTACTTTAGGAATTTCTCCTAAGAGTACATTTGAGCAATTAAATTATCTCTTGTCATTCTCTTTTTCTCAAGGCTATTGCACACTTTACAGATTTAAGTGAACAAAACTGAAACTTAAATTTACAATGGAAGTCTGTAAGCTTCTGTAATTATAAAAAATAAATCAGCCCAAAATATATTATCGTTACTTAAACTGTTAGCCACTCCTAATCTGCTGACCAGCTGTGTTCCGGGGTTAAAAACACAGCTATATAGGATCAGTAAGGCAACAACATACAATAAAATGCTTCAGCAAATTAAAGGATGTCAATTTTTCAGTGGAATGTCACTTTATCCAGAGTTTTTTTTTTCTTTCTCAAGGAATTATACATTGGGATCTCTAACCATCCCTTTTTCGTACATTACTGAGTGGGATTGTGAAGAGGGTCCAATGCAGATTTTTTTAGATTTAATTTGCTTGAATGTTTTTTCCAGTAACTGAGTCAATCTAAATTGACAATGAGGACATGGTTTTAAGCAGAAAATTAAAGATTTAGGTTCTTAGAGTGACAAGTAAATTGGATTAGAATGATTTATAAAATGTCCAGTTTAACTAAGGCTTTCTAAATGTAGTTAAAAACACATGGGTGGCTATAAAAATATGTGAGTGGCTAGTGACACCCCTGTTAACTTTGAAGAGGATTTTTGGGACCAGCTTAATATTTAAATGTTTGTTTTCCAGTGATCAATAAGACTGCTAGATAATTGAGGTCTGAATATGCCATGGGACCATAATAGAACATCTTTATTTGATGGGGTTATATTCTGTTGGTGCAGTCCGTATGGTCAAAGAGGCCCATGATATATATTATAACATGAGACCTAATGATTAGCACACTATGGATTCAGGGTGTGATACTAATAATTGTTCATTTCTGAGATATTTAATGATGGTCTCCTACAAGTCTGGTATAATGGAGTGAAGTTTAGTTGTTTTAGTAGTTTCTGTAACTTTAAAACATTACAATTTAATTTTGATGTGCTTGAGATGAGGTCTATATTGTCTTCTGTTGTGTTATATAATAAATTGTTCTTTTTTTTCTACTGGGCATGTGCATGTTTATTAGAATTGCAGCTTATGGCTACCAAAATGAGCATTGCAAGCTATTTATCCAATGTTATGCTTCCTAACCTACAAAGCCCATGATTAGATTAAAACTGTTGCTCAAAGCTGGAATCATGGGAAATGTAAATATTTCAATTATTAGAACAGTATATTATTAATATTATTATTATTATAAGCTCTTTTAAAACTAACACCAAATAAAAAATGTGTTTTTAAATCATTAATTAAATGGATCAAATAAAAAAGGACATCAGATAAGTCCTTCAGTACCTGCAAACATTCCTAATACATCTAATGGCTGGAATGTGATTTAGCCCATATTTCATAAGCATGGTTAGATGTAACTTGCAAGGAGAATAATATACTCATGGACTCTAACTGCACTGTATGCTGAATAAATGCTCCCTTACATTCAAACAATGTGCTTATAGCAGGCAAACCAAGAAGAAAGTGAGTAAGATACTAAAGCAGCTGTAATGATCAGCAATTCAATTGCAGTTTCTTTAGTCTGATTATGAGTATTCTCTGGTAAATAGTTTGTATGTATCATGTGATTAAGTCTGTCTGCTAGTGAGGAGACAGAGTCTTAATCACCTGGATTAATGTAGCCCGGAATATTCACCTCAAAATTATAAGTAGTAAGATCAGGTGAATTATATCTGGGTCCAGAGATAAGTTTGTACTATGTAAACTTTTAGATAATAAGTAGCAGTTTATATAGGTTTGTGACAGATAAGTGAGGTCCCCTTTAAGGTAATACTGTGCCTTTAAATAATACACCTTGCGGTAAAGATAAGTTCACAGTGTGGAGTATAATGTTTCAGCTTGCTGGCCCTTTAAATAATACACCTTGTGGTAAAGATAAGTTCACAGTGTTAAGTTTACTGTTTCAGCTTGCTGGGCCTTTAAATAATACACCTTGCAGTAAAGATTTGCAAACAGTGTTAAGAATACTGTATCAGCTTGCTGTGCTGTTAAACATTACACCATACGGTAAAGATAAGTTCACAGTCTTAACGGCAATGCTAACACTTGTATACGGAACCTGGCTCTAGCAGCTGTGTGCGTGCAGCTTCTCTGATCCTCTCTGCAGATTGCGGCCTGTGTCTGTTAAGCTGGAAGTTGTTAGAGCGGCGTGCGTGCTGCAGTTGCAACAGGTGACTTCTGCTTTAGATGAGAAGTAGCTTCAGATGAAGGAGACAGAGCTAATCACAGAACAAGTGATACTCTGTTTTAGACAAGTAACAAGAAAGGCTGGAGAGTGAGTGGGTATCAACCTTCAATAAACCAGCAAAGGTGTATGGGAAATGGAAAGCTTTTAAAGGAAAAGAGAGCCAGATAATTGATTCTTAAGGTGGTATGTGAGATGTAGTAACATAAGTTAAGGTGGAACTGAGGAGTTCATGACACATCCCCCCCTCAAAAGAACCTCAAGGAGGTGTCAAGGCGCTGGACGATCAGGATGCCTACGGTGGAACACAGACACCAGACGGGGAGCCGATAGATTGGATGCCGGCTCCCAGGAATCCTCAGATGAGTCATACCCCGACCAGCGGACAAGGTATTGGAGTTCACCGTGATACCTTCGGGAGTCGACTATAGAATGTACTTCGTATTCGGGGTCAGGTGTAGGAGATTCCGGAGGAGATGGAGAGACATGGGTAGAGGGATCACAGGGTTTGACAAGTGACACATGAAATGTGGGATGTATACGGTAAGTTGCTGGGAGTTGTAGGGTAACAGTGACAGGGTTGCTTATAGCCACTATCGGGAAGGGTCCCACAAACAGTTTATTGAATTTCCTACAGGGTGTAGGTAATTTAAGATTTTTGGTGGAGAGCCAAACTAAGTCACCCACTTTGTAGGCGGGTTGGGGACGATGGCGTAGGTCGTAGTATCGTTTCTGGGTGGCTTGTGCTTGCTTGATGTTCTCTTGTATGACAGTATAGGTCTGTTTAATGGAGTTGACCAAGTCATTTACTTGTGGACAGGGACTGTTTGCAGGAGGTAGCGGGTGAAAACGAGGGTGCCTTCCTGAGTTGACATAAAAGGGTGAAAATCCTGTGGATGAATTAGTAGTGTTATTGAAAGAAAATTCAGCCTGGGGAAGGAGCGAAGCCCAAGAGTCGTGTTTATGGGAGCAAAAACATCTCAGGTATTGCTCCAACCATTGGTTGGTACGTTCACATAGCCCATTTGTTTGCGGGTGGTACGATGTAGTCAGGTGTTGCTGAATGCCAAGAGATTGACATAGGGATCTCCAAAACTTGGATGTAAATTGCGACCCTCTGTCACTGAGTACAGATACTGGAAGGCCATGCAGTCGAACAATCTCTTTGATAAATAGATCTGCAGTCTGCTGTGCTGTAGGAAGTGAAGCTGTAGGAATGAAGTGGGCCATTCTAGAGAACAGGTCAACTACAACAAAGATGACAGTCATGCCACAGGAGCTTGGAAGATCAATGATAAAATCCATAGAGACGTATGCCCACGGATAGTCTGGTAAGGGTATGTTTTGCAATAGGCCCAGAGGGAGTTGATGAGATGGTTTACAGGTTTGACAGGTGGAACAGGAACTTATATATTGTTTTACTGAGTGTCTCATAGAAGGCCTCCAGAAGTGCCTTTGTAGAAGGTCATAGGTCTTATGTATTCCCAAATGACCAGCTAAGGAGGAATCATGAGTTATAGATAACACTTTTGTCCGGAGAGATGGTGGTATGTAATATCTTGACTTATTACGGAGGATACCATTTTGATCAGGGGTGAGAGGGTAAGTAGCCTTTGTTGTATCCAGTTGTTGTTGGTTCTTTAATTCAGTGCTATCAGGTGAGAGTACACCAATTATGGATGTAACGGGAACTATTGTTGAGTTGGGATGAGCAGTGGAAGGCTTAATATCTTTTCGAGACAGAGCGTCCGCCTTACCGTTTCTTGAACCAGGTCGATATGTGATGGTGAAATTGAATCGTGAAAAGTACAAGCTCCACCTGAGCTGACGAGCTGACAAAGTACGACTAGTTTGAAGATATTGTAGGTTTTTATGGTCCGTATAAATTACTATTGGATGTTCTGCGCCCTCCAGCAAATGTCTCCACTGGTCAAATGAAGTCTTAATTGCGAGAAGCTCCTTTTCCCCCACTGGATAGTTGAGTTCAGCAGGTGTAAGGAGTCTGGAGAAGTAACACACTGGGTGCAAAGGATCTTTTGGTAAGAGTCTCTGGGATAGAATAGATCCGATGGCGTATTCGGACGCATCTACTTCCAATACGAATTGTGCTTTGCTGTTGGGAATGTGCAGTACTGGGGAAGTAACAAATAGAGATTTAAGGAGTTCAAATACCTTTTGAGTTTCTGGAGTCCAGATGAATGGCTTAGAGGTCCTAGTCAGGTTAGTGAGTGGCCTAGTAATGGCTGCAAAATTGCAGATAAAGCGCCTGTAAAAATTGGCGAAGCCTAAGAACCGCTGGACTTCTTTTATGTTGGAAGGTATAGGCCAAGTGGTGATGGCAGAGATTTTACTATCCTCCATAGATATCCTGCTATTGCTAATGCGATAGCCAAGAAATGATACTTCATTTACATGGAAGAGACACTTCTCTAACTTGACATACAGCTTATGTGTCTGTAATCTGGATAACACTAACCTGACGTGTTTGACATGTTCAGAGAAAGAGGAAGAATAGATAAGAATATCGTCTAGATAGACCACCAGGAAAGTGTCGAGGATGTCCCGAAAGATATCATTAATGAAATTCTGGAATGTTGCCGGAGCATTACACAATCCGAATGGCATAACTGTATATTCGAAAAGACCATACCTTGTCCTAAATGCAGTCAGCCACTCGTCTCCGGACCTTATTCTTACAAGGTTGTAGGCGCCCCTAAGATCAAGTTTAGTAAAAATAGTGGCGCCTCTTAACCTCTCAATTAACTCGGGAATGAGAGGCAAAGGGTACCTGTTCTTTTTAGTACGCTTGTTTAATTCCCGATAATCTATTATCGGACGTAAAGACCCATCCTTGCTTTTCACGAAAAAAATGCCGGCACCGGCAGGGGAGGTGGAAGGGCGAATAAAACCTTTTTTTAGATTATCAGTGATATAGGTTTTTAAATGAGCCAATTCAGGTCTAGAAAGAGGATAGATGTGGCCATAGGGAATGGTTGCCCCGGGAAGTAAGTCTATGGGGCAATCGTAAGGCCTATGTGGGGGCAACGACTCGGCTTCTGTTTTATTGAAGACAGCAGAGAAGTCAAGATATTGTGTAGGAATAGGAGATGAGGAAGTAGTGAACAAGTGAGTGTTCGGAAAACAAGTTGAGACACAGTAGGGAGAGGAGAATGAAATGGTGAGGGTATCCCAATGTACCACAGGTTGGTGTAGTGGAAGCCAAGTGATTCCCAGAACAATAGGGTAAATGGGAGAAGAAATAATATCAAAGGAGATAGTTTCAGTGTGACCAGGTGGAGAGGAAACGAGTAAAGGAATAGTCTGTTGAGACACTGGACCAGATGCTAAATGCGAACCATCAATTACTTTTATAGGCAAAGGTGTGCTTTTAAACTGAAAGGGTATTTTATTTAATTCAATCAAACGTAAATCAATAAAGTTGGCGCAAGCGCCTGTATCGATGATTGCGTTACACTCTATCCTGTGTCGGTCCCACTGCAAAAGCAAGGGAATGGTAAGGTAAGCTGTAGCAGTGGTTTTTGTGTGGAAACAATGTTTTATGTTATGGATCTTACCTATCTTCTGCTTTAGTAATAGAGGGCACTCCTTAACTGCATGACCAGTACCTGCACAGTACATACATAAATTCGCAGTTCGGCGTCTAGCCTTTTCCTGCAGGGTAAGTGGACCCCTAATAAAACTGATGTCCATGGGTTGGTCGGACGGTGGACCAACGGTTGGAGGAGTTGGCAGTACCCTGCGAACAGGTGCTGTAGATGGGCTTCTTTCCTGCTTCCTCTCTCTAAGGCGTCTGTTAATTGTAATCGTGAGGGCATAAAGGTCGTCAAGACGATCCGGTATACCAATCCTGGCGAGCTCATCCTTGATCTCCTCTGCAAGTCCGAGACGGTATTGGTTTTTTAGAGATACCTCATTCCAGAGGGAATCTCTAGCCCAGATTCTAAATCTGGTAATGTACTCTTCTACCGGTGCTTTAGACTGCTTTAAGTTCCTGAGTTTACTTTCTGTAGTTATTTGACGGTAGGGGTCATTGTAGAGGCCTGATAATGCCTTTAGGAAAGCATCCAGGGAATTTAGAATGGGGTCCTGGGTCTCATAAAAGGAGTCGGCCCAGGCCCTGGGTTCTCCCCTGAGATAGGAGAGTATGGTTAGAACCTTGGACCTATCAGTTGCATATGTCCTAGGACGAAGGTCAAAAAGCAAGAGGCATGCATTCCTAAACTGCCTAAATGTGGAACGATCTCCAGAAAATTTCTCCGGGTAGGAGACTTGGGGTTCTGCTTGATGATCAGTTCCAGAGTTCCTATTTGACAATGCTTCCCTTAAACAGGCTTTGAGACTCTGGTTTTCTACCTGCAGCTCTCTAAAAGCCTGTGTCAGACTATCCAAACGCTGATTTAGGGTATGGATTTGTGATGTCAGGTCACTGGGCTCCATTATCAAATATAGATTTTATGGCTGGTTTATTATGTAATGATCAGCAATTCGATTGCTGTTTCTTTAGTCTGATTATGAGTATTCTCTGGTAAATAGTTTGTATGTATCATGTGATTAAGTCTGTCTGCTAGTGAGGAGACAGAGTCTTAATCACCTGGATTAATGTAGCCCGGAATATTCACCTCAAAATTATAAGTAGTAAGATCAGGTGAATTATATCTGGGTCCAGAGATAAGTTTGTACTATGTAAACTTTTAGATAATAAGTAGCAGTTTATATAGGTTTGTGACAGATAAGTGAGGTCCCCTTTAAGGTAATACTGTGCTTTTAAATAATACACCTTGCGGTAAAGATAAGTTCACAGTGTGGAGTATAATGTTTCAGCTTGCTGGCCCTTTAAATAATACACCTTGTGGTAAAGATAAGTTCACAGTGTTAAGTTTACTGTTTCAGCTTGCTGGGCCTTTAAATAATACACCTTGCAGTAAAGATTTGTAAACAGTCTTAAGAATACTGTATCAGCTTGCTGCGCTGTTAAACATTACACCATACGGTAAAGATAAGTTCACAGTCTTAACGGCAATGCTAACACTTGTATACGGAACCTGGCTCTAGCAGCTGTGTGCGTGCAGCTTCTCTGATCCTCTCTGCAGATTGCGGCCTGTGTCTGTTAAGCTGGAAGTTGTTAGAGCGGCGTGCGTGCTGCAGTTGCAACAGGTGACTTCTGCTTTAGATGAGAAGTAGCTTCAGATGAAGGAGACAGAGCTAATCACAGAACAAGTGATACTCTGTTTTAGACAAGTAACAAGAAAGGCTGGAGAGTGAGTGGGTATCAACCTTCAATAAACCAGCAAAGGTGTATGGGAAATGGAAAGCTTTTAAAGGAAAAGAGAGCCAGATAATTGATTCTTAAGGTGGTATGTGAGATGTAGTAACATAAGTTAAGGTGGAACTGAGGAGTTCATGACAGCAGCTGACATAAACATTTGGCGCCATAATTCTACTGATGGTAAAATGTCTTTAAGGGCTTTGGGATAGTTGTTCAAATAAAATTCCCTAATTAAAATATTGCATGTTATAACTATTTATAGTTTTTCTTCGGTAAACTAGTGCATTAAAAAACTGGTAAATTATTCTTCTGATGGTAATTTATTCTATTTGTGATGGCTAAATTAAAAGAAAATATGTTTAGAATACTAAAATTTCTTATTTGGTTCATAATTAAAGAAATAATATCCACAAGAACATAGATTGTCAATAACACGTATAAATTACACAGTTTTTCCATTAGGAACAAATTATTTTCCAATACTCTGAAAACCCATATGCAAAGCAAATAGATAAACCACAATATTATATTTCTTCATGTAGTCTCAAGAAGTCTAATTGATTGAAGATTTATTTGACAACTATCAAGGTAAATTCTGCCAAAAGCAATTTTCCTCAGTCCTTAAATGACATATCATATCAGTAGCAAAAACATTTTATAGAGATTTACCAATCAAAACAATTTCTTCCTAAATAAATGATATTTTACTTTTCCGCCCGGATTCTGCTAACTTATGCTATATTTGTTTTATGTATTGTGTGCAATTTCTCAGAGGTTCTTCAAAGAAATAAAGCAAAAAAATTCAGTTTTTTTAATATTTCTGTTATCTGTGAATTATTTCATGCATCAAGTTTGCCCACAAGACTCATGATGTCTCCCATTACAGTAGTTTAATATTACATCTGAAATGGTTTGTTTTAAAAATGACATATTTATAACAAAATATAACTTTATAACTCATATTAGAATAGTACATTGATAACAGCGTTCATGAAACAAAAACATGCTACCAGAGACTTCTGCATACTTTACTTTATCTAAAATGGTAGGTGTAAAATGAAGCTACTTTAGATAATTTAAATCAATCAAATAGACAATAATGCTGTTAATTATTCTGTCACCTAAGCAATCAATCTCTGACACAAGTTACATTCTATGTAAAGTTTCATCAATGATTACACTTGAACCACTTCATGATTATCTCATTTTGTATACAAGACTTTGTCCTTACCATGTGATATGGCATATCAAGATATTTTGAGACATTTAAATATGTTCACTTTGCAATTTGCATCTAGCATTATACACTCCTACATTCAATACTCAGTCATTTTGTTCAAATTGAATAAAAAATACTTCAGATTTAACTGTTGCAATGAAAAACAACTAAAAAATTTTTTTTTTTGGGGGGGGGGGGATTTGAGCTGATATTTTACTTTGTATACAATATGCACAATCCTATATATCTGAAATAGTCATCAAAATGTTAAGTACATCACAAAAATTATAGTGAAGACATAGAAAACAGTCTACATATTATTTTATTCTCACAAAATAAATAATTAGTATTGTGTGTTTTTTTGTGTGACATCAATGAAATTTGTAATTCATTTTACACCTTTGACACATTGTTGAATGTCAACCAAGGACTCCTAATTTAGAGTAATTAGATGCAAATTGTAAATATGCAATGGCTAAAACTAAAATATAAAATATTTTGTAAAGGTTTTCTCTTTTGTTTAAAGGGATACTAAACCCATTTTTTTTCTTTCATGATTCAGATAGAGCATGAGATTTTAAGTACCATTCTAATTTACTCCTATTATCAATTTCTCTTTCTTCTCATGCTATCTTGATTTGAAAAAGCAGTACTGTAAGCTTTAGAGCCAGACCATTTTTGTTCAGCACCTGGGTAGCACTTGCTGATTTGTGGCTAAATTTAGCAAACCAATCAGCAAGCTCTACCAAGGTGCTGAACTAAAAATGGGCCGGCTCCTAACCTTTTATTACTGCTTTTTCAAATCAAGATAACATGAGAACAAAGAAAAATTGATAATAGGAGTAAATTAGAAAGTTGCTTAAAATTGCATGCTCTATCTGAATCATGAAAGCAAAAATGTGGGGTTAGTATCCCTTTAAGAGAAATTAACAGTGTATACTATCTTCTTACTAAACAGCTGTATGTGAAAGAATTCTGAACTCTAGTTTCTATATTATTTTAGGAACCTGGTTCACTAATGCTAACAAACATTTTCATTTTTTAGTGTGTAGGCTCTATAGTCTATAGGTATAATCGCCGTTGTACAATAATGGACTAGATTATGAGTGGAGCTTGATGCCCCGTGTTTCTGGGCAAACTTCAGGCTCGCCAGAAACACAAGTTATGAAGCAGCGGTCTAAAGACCACTGCTCCATAGCTTGTCCGCCTGCTCTGAGGCGGCAGACAGACATCGATGAAAATCACCCGATCCAATACAATCGGATTGATTGACACCCCCTGCTAGCGACCGATTGGCCGCAAATCTGCAGGGAGCGGCGTTGCACCAGCAGTTCACCAGAACTGCTGGTGCAATGATAAATGCCGACAGTGTATTCTGGCGGCATTTATCGATGTGTGACAGACATAATCCGCAATATCGGATCATGTCCGCTCGCACATTAATAAATAGGCCCCCAAATTTTGGCTGCAATTGGGGGACATTTTTAAAATTAACCAGAGGTTTTACCTCTGATTAATTTTAGAAGTTCTAATTGCTACCGGGAGCTCGAGGTAGCATTAACCAGCCACTTGTAATGGCTGGTTGTTTATCGTGCGCCCATAAACGGGCAAATTTGCCATTTACGGGCACACAATAAATCATTGCTCCACTTGTAATCTAGCACAATATCTGCAAGGTTTGCACAGATGAACTGTATTAGTATTGCATTTACTCCAAGATGTATTAAAGGGGAGGAAAATAATCATTGGAATAAGTTCTGAGCTCTACTCCGTAGAAAATAACTGGTCTCATATGATTTGTGCAATGCAGAATGATGGATTGCAGTAAGTCAAAAACATTTATGTTGTGGCACTAAGGAAACTATTTTATTAAATATTAATTTAAATTAGATACTAAAATCATCTAAGGCTAATTAAAACATATCCAAGCTCAAAAACATTGCAGATTTTAAAAATCGTTTTCTTTTTTGTATGTTCTTTTCCACTAATTTTCAAATTACAAATTAAACAAACAGAAAAAATACAGAAAGAAGAAAAAGATCTTTTAGTTTAAAAAAAACCCAAAACCAAAAAAACTTGTGGTCATCTGCAATTAAAGAAATAGAAAAGACATTAAATATACAATGCCCATTAGACCCATTAATATGGTTGTTGAATAAATCCTCACCTACTAAGTATAAACCATATAGGAAACTCTTTCAAATAATGATTAATAATGATTAATAGTATAAGATTTTTAATAGCAATAAATTTGAAATCAAAATGATCACCTTCAGTAAATATGTGGTGTGTTAACGTATCAGAGTTTCAAAGTTTAGAAGAATATTATTATTTAAAAATAGACAAAATAGAAATTTATATAGAAACAACTAACGCATGGGAAAAATATTTCCAACAGGCCGCAATAAAACATGTGGATGAAATATAAGTTCAGGGTACTTAAAGGGACAGTATACTGTAAAATAGTTTTTCCCTTAATGTGTTTACAATTGCTTTTTTTACCAACTGCAGAGTAAAAAATGTATGAAAATTAGCTTTTTAAGGTTTATTTCTGTATATTAAAGCTCTGATTTTGTGTTTTGAAGCCACAGCCTAATAAAATAGGTTGAGCTTGTAGGTATAATCAGATCTTATTACTGTATCACATTGTGTACATATACCTGCTTCTTTATCTTATATCTGTCCTTAAAACAATCACCAATATTTTGAGAGAACAATGGAAAATCAACATTTTATGACCTTATCTCTGCTTTATCACACTGGGAGTGTAATTTCTTCTGCTGGCTGTGTTTACAAAGCTTATCTATAGCTGGTACGCGCGGCCACAAACTTTCAGAATAGGTGGGGATACCACATGCTAAATTAACAATTTCAAATGCCAATATAAGGGTAAAGGAGCTACTTGTAAACAATTTAATACATTCCAGCAGGTAAAGTGGATCATTGGGAACAAATTAAAGGGGAGAAAATTTTTGAGTAAACTGTACCTTTAACTACATAAAAACCCAACAATAGGTAATCACTTCAAGTCTAATTATATATATATACGTTGATTGGAGTAGCCGTGTTAGTCCAGAGATTTAGATATCAAAATAACAAGAGTATTGCATTGAGCAATGATACTTTTTTTATTGGACTGACTATACATTTATAAGATGACAAACTTTCGGAAGAGTGTCTTCCTTTTTCAAGTCTGAAGCAATACTGACCGATTTGATGGAATTTACAGATTATATCTTAAAACACAGGCTAAAAAGACACTATCTGCCTGTCTCCTAAACCCCCATCATGATTTTTATGACACCCCTCCTCCCCCTGCATTCAGACCTCTGTAACACTTTGTCTTTTTAGCCTGTGTTTTAAGATATAATTAGTAAATTCCATCAAATTGGTCAGTATTGCTTCAGACTTGAAAAAGGAAGACACTCTTCTGAAAGCTTGTCATCTTATAAATGTATAGTTAGTCCAATAAAAAAGTATCATTGCTCAATGCAATACTCGTGTTATTTTGAGATATATATATATGTGTGTGTGTGTGTGTGTGTTTTTCTTTATAAAAGTTAGCATGTTATATTTTAATACATTACAAAATGTCATGATCTAACAGCATACACATATTTACTGGGAGCTCTGTCTCCACATTTATTGTACTTTTCTTTAATCCTTAATAAATTAAAGATAGATTTTGACACTCAAAAAAAAATCTCAATGGCAGAAAGTGAAAAAACAAAAACAAAAAAACCCCTTCCAAATAAGGGTAGATTACAAGTGGCGCAGGATATTGCATCTTTGAGATGGCAAAAACTATAGTTATTCAGGTTGCGCTTTTATTACAAGTTAAAAAAAAAATTGCGCAAGCGGTAACCCTACTAGCGCAAAAAAATTGAACATAGAATATCACGTTGACGTTCACGTATTCCCCCATAGATGTCAATCAAAAAAAAAAGTGGAAAAAAACCCACCTGATTATCACGCAAACAATATTGCATTTTCGCAAATAACGCTAACCTAACGTGAAAATATGAATATTTTATATTCCAGTGTTTTAAAGATAATGGAATATGTTCTATATATATATATATATATATATATATATATATATATATATATATATATATATATATATATATATATATATATATAACTTTTATATACTTTTTAACTTTTTATAACTTTCTATAAAATAAAAGAGCTTATTATTGCATGCAATTGTTTTATCAAGTCCTCTGTGGTAAAAAAAAAATGTGACTTTATTGATGGTTATGTAAGCAGCACAGCATTGCATTGTTTACCTGAGCACTACCCCTACAGCAGGAATATAAACTAGGCCACTAAAAATAATGTAAATGTGTCATTAACCAGCCATTCATCTGACTAGAGGTACCTGCAGCCATTGGTTTGGTTGTTATTATTATTATTTGTAGAGCGCCAACAGATTCCGCAGCGCTAATTAGCCTCTTTGCCTTATATTATGTTAGATTCTAACATGAGTTGCACAGCCAATAAAAGGGAATTTTATATGTCTCTCTCTCTCTCTCTCTCTCTCTCTGTATAAAGATAGATAAATATATAGATAGATTGATAGATATGTAGGCTAGTGCTTAGGACAGCACACAAAATAAATCCACCACCGATTAAGTGCTTTTATTTATAAAGTACTAACATTTTAATGTTTCCATTAAAGCTTTCTAATTCATTTATACTAATTTGCCCACCACAAATATATCTCTTCAAACTGTGTTTCTTTGATCTACAATACACCCCAAGACCAACTGCATAGAAACCCCTTTACTTGCACTAACAAAGAATTAACTAACATGAAAAGAAATGTGATGTGTATATAACGTTACTTGGAAATGTTCACAGCTTAGTTCCAACATATACCAGATCTGTTCTATCTGTCACTGGAAATGCTTTTAGTCAGTCACACCTACACAGTTGCTATTGCAATCCTTTCCTCCCCTTGCTTAGGGTCAGATAAAGGTAATCCGCTCCCTTGAGAGGCCAACAGCTCATACCTGTCTACTTACCCCAGGTCAGCAATGTGATAACCACAGGTCAGCTGACTGATAATGATCAATCTGAGCATTGCCATTCAGTGCTAACTATAATATGAAATTGCAGTATTGGAAGAAGTCTGTCTAAAGCTTTCTCCGCTTTATTTCAGACAAATATAACCCCTTCTTCACTTAAATTATATTTATTGTGTATATTTGTTTTATTTGCTCTTATAAATGCAATGTCATTATAGAAATGCATGTGCATGTCATCATATGTAAAAAATTATTAAGCTATAACTTAATTTTCGGATTAACCAGTCTTTTTAATGAATTCAATTGTGCTAGAAGACATCAGTTGCACCTCAGCATGACCCAAGTGCACCAAAACATTTTTTAGTTGGACACTTGATTAGAAATGTGGAATTGGTTCAGACCTTTGTGCCACAAAATGCACAATACATTATCTTGGTTAGCAGCAATATTATATTGACCACACAACACTATTATCTGCTTTCAGTGTTTAAATGTTTTAAATGTATGAAGTACTTATAATATAAAGTTTATAGTTTAGTAAGATATTTGCTATACACACACACACACACACACACATATATATATATAAGTTGTTTGGAAGGGTTTCAAGAAAAAAGCCTCTACTCTCATCCAAAAATAAACTTAAGCGTCTTCAGTTAACCAAAATAGAGCTTTTTGACAATAAACACCAGTGGTGGGTTTGGCGCACATGCAGCTAGATTACAAGTTTGCGTTTTGTATTTTCAGCGTTAGAACAGCACCGCAGCCATTACAAGTCTTGTCGGTATAGGTGTACCACAAGCCTTTTAGTCTGTAACGCAACGTCAGTACCACACTTGTAAAAATTATGTTTTTTTATGGGATTCCCATAGCGCTGGTGTTACGAGTTTTGCTGTGAGGCTAAAAAGCGAGAGTTACACTCTAAAACGACAAGATCTGTACCGCCATCTAAAGTCAGTAGTTATGAGTTTTACGCTACAAAGCTGTGACATAAAACTCATAACTAATGTGTTATAAAGTACACTAACACCCATAAACTACCTATTAACCCCTAAACCAAGGCCCTCCCGCATAATAAATTTATTAACCCCTAATCTGCCGCTCCCGACATCACCTCCACTAAGAAAATTTATTAACCCCTATTCCGCCGCTCCCCGACATCGTCACCACTATACTGAAGTTATTAACCCATAAACCATGCCCTCCCGCATGGCAAACATTATTTAAATATTACTAACCCCTAATCTGCCGTCCGCCCACATCGCCCCCACTATACTAAAGTTATTAAGCCTTATACCGCTGCAACTATAATAAACCTATTAAACCCCAAACCAAAAGCCCCCCACAACGAAATATAATAAATTAAACTATTAACCCCTAAGCCGAAAGCCCCCACATCGCAATAAAGTAATTTAAACTAGTAACCCCTAAACCTAACGCCCCCCTTACGTTATATTAAAATTACAATTTCCCTATCTTAAATTAAATTTAATCTTACCTGTCAAATTAAAAAAACTAAGTTTAAACTAACAATTAAACTAATATAATTATTAAAATTAAATTAAACTAACTACCAATTAAATAAACTAAATATTTAAAAAATCCTAACACTACTCTAAAAATTACAAAGTATCTAATTACAAAACAAAATACAAAAAATAACAAACACTAAATTACAAAAAAAATTTTTTTTATCAAAAATAAAAAAGAATTACACCTATTCTAAAAGATATATCTAAAAGATCTTTACAATCCATAATGAATGCCTCTGCCAGACTCATCTTCCTTACACGTCGCTCTTCATCTGCTGCGCCTCTCTGCCAATCCCTTCACTGGCTTCCTCTTGCCTCTAGGATCATACACAAAACTCTCACTCTTACATACAAAGCCCTCAACTGCACTGCTCCCCCCTACATCTCAGACCTTGTCTCCAGATACTCTCCCTCCCGTCCCCTTCGCTCTGCTCATGACCTCCTACTCTCCTCCTCTCTTGTCACCTCATCACACTCCCGTTTACAGGACTTCTCCAGACTGGCTCCCATCTTGTGGAACTCTCTGCCTCGCTCCACAAGACTCTCTTCTAGTTTTAAAAGCTTCAAGTGCTCCCTAAAGACTCTACTGTTCAGGGACGCATACAACCTACGCTAACCTTTCCTAATACCAGTTCCTCTCCTCCACTGCAATCCCCTGAACCCTCTTAGCATGTAAGCCTAAAAGTCCAGCTGTTTGTAGATCACCTTCTTAAGAGCTGACTACAACAGTGCAACTCTTGGCAGGGCCCTCTACCCTATAATTGTTTTGTTGTACTCCCCCTTTGTTTATAGCACTGCGGAATCTGTTAGCGCTCTACAAATAACCGATAATAATAAAATAAAAATAATAATCTATCAAAATAAAAAAGCCCACCCAAAATAGAAAAATACCATAGCCTACAATAAACTACCAATAGCCCTTAAAAGTGCATTTTGTAGGGCATTGCCCTAAGTTAAACAGCTCTTTTACCTGTAAAAAAAAAATACGAAGACCCCCCAACAGTAAAAACCACCACCCAACCAACCCCCCCAAAATAAAAAACCTATTAGGATTTTAGCAGCTCTAATTCCTATTGGCTGATTCAAATTTTTCAGCCAATAGGAATGCAAGGGACGCCATCTTGGATCGCGTACCTTGCATTGAAGATTCAGTGTATGGCGGTAAGCGTATGAAGAGGATGTTCTGTGCCGGATGTCTTCAGGATGGACCCGCTCCACGCCGCCAGGATCAAGATAGAAGATGCCGCCTGGATGAAGACTGAAGAGGCCGCCTGGATGAAGAATTCTCGCCGCTCGGATGAGGACTTTGCTGCAGGGATGAAGATTGAAGAGGCCGTCTGGATCATCTGGGGTTAGTGTTAGGTTTTTTAATTTTTTTTTGGGTGGGTTTTTATTTTAGATTAGGGTTTGGGCAGTAAAAGAGCTAAATGCCCTTTTAAGGGCAATGCCCATCCAAATGCCTTTTTTTTAAATGGGTATTAGACTAGGAATAATTTTTATTATTTTTGATAATTTTTTAGTTATTATGTGTAATGTATTTTTTTTAGGGGGTGTTTTTTTTGTAGCAAAAGAGCTGTTTAACTTAGGGCAATGCCCTACAAAAGGCCCTTTTAAGGGGCCTTGGTATTTTGGGGTTTTGTATACTGTTAGGAGGTGTTTGTTTGTTTTTTGTAGCAAAAGAGCTGTTTAACTTAGGGCAATGCCCTACAAAAGACCCTTTTAAGGCCCCCAAAAGACCCTTTTAAGGGCCATTGGTAGTTTATTCCAGATTAGGCTTTTATTTTGGGGTGTTTTTTTTTTTTTTTTTTTTTAAAGGGTATTAGAATAGGAATAATTTTTATTTGTTTGGATAATTTTGTTTGTGTTTTTCGTAATGGTAGTTTTTTTATTTTTTGTAATTGTAGTGTTTTTTATTTTTTGTAATGTTAGTTTTTAGTGTAAGGGAGCTTGGATTTTATTTGACAGGTAATCTTGTATTTATTTTAACTAGGTAGTTATTAAATTAATAACTATTTACTAACTAGTCTACCTAGTTAAAATAAATACAAACTTACCTGTGAAATAAAAATAAAACCTAAGCTAGCTACAATATAACTATTAGTTATATTGTAGCTAGCTGAGGTTTTATTTCACAGGTAAGTATTACGTTTTAAATAGGTATTATTTAGTTAATAATTGTAAATTTAATTTAGATCTATTTTAATTATGTTAAAGTTAGGGGGTGTTAGGGTTAGGGTTACGTTAGGGTTAGGTTAAGGATTAGGTTTAGGGTTAGGTTTAGGGGTAGGTGTAGGGGTTAATAGTTTCATTTAGGTTGTTGCGATGTGGGGGGCTGGCGGTTTAGGGGTTAATAGGTTTATTTTGTGGTAGTGATGTGGGAGGCCAGAGGTTTAGGGGTTAATAACTTTATTTAGTTGCGGCAATGTCGGGGAGCGGCGGAATAGGGGTTAATAACTTTAATATAGTGTTGGCGATGTTGGGGTGATGCAGAATATGGGTTAATAACTTTAGAATAGTGGCGGCGATATCGGGAGCGGCAGATTAGGGGTTAATAACTTTATTTAGGTGGCGGCAATATCGGGAGCGGCAGATTAGGGGTTAATAACGGTAGGCAGGCGTCGGCAATGTCGGGGGCAGCAGATTAGGGGTGTTTAAACCTGGGGTTTATGTTCGGGTGTTAGGTTTACACATTAGTTTTCTTTCCCCATAGACATCAATGGGGCTGCGTTACGGAGCATTTCTTTCCGCGATCACAGGCGTTAGACTTTTTTTGGACCATCGATGTCTATGGGGAAAGCGTGCACGAGCACATCAGAACATCGCTTGTTTTTGGTGCCGTATGGCGCTTAAAAACCCCATATTGCCTGCAAAAGCCAAGTTTTTTAAAACTTGTAATGGCAGCGCTATAGGGGATTAAATAACACCACTTTTGTTGTGTTTGTTAATTTCCCTATAGCGCTCAAAACTCGTAATCTAGGCGATAGAGATGTAGAAATATGAAAAAGTACCTCATGCCCATGGTTAGATATGGTGTTGGCTCATTAATGTTTTGGGGCTGTTTTTCTGCCAGAGTTCCTGGACATTTTGTTAGGATACATGGCATAATATAGGAAATATCAACAGATATTAAATGAACACCTGACTGCTGCTGCCAGAAAGTTTAAAATGGGCTGTGGTTGGATCTTCCAGCAGGACAAAATAAACACAAAAATGGTTTACTGACCACAAAACCAAGGTCCTGCCATGGCCATCCCAGTCTTCTGACTTGAACCCTATAGAAAACCTGTGGGGTGAACTGAAGAGGAGAGTCCACCAGCGTCAATCTTGAAATTTGAAGGATCTGGAGAGATTCTATATGGAGGAATGGTCTCAAATCCCTTGCCATGTATTCTCCAACCTCATCAGGCATTATAGGAGAAGACTCAGAGCTTTTATCTTGGCAAAGGGAGGTAGCACAAAGTAATTGTGCCACACATATAATTAAAAAAATTTTTTTGGATAAACCTGTGCTGTGTTTCCAATTGTTTGATATCCATGAGAGCAGAGTATATTTGTGTACTTTTTTAAACAAAAGATCAAAAGGTTAAACAATAAAGACAGTTTTTCACAGCCATCTTTGCTCATATTTACCAAGGTGCCAATATTATTTGAGGGCACAGTAGAGTGAAGAAGGTACATAATTCTTAAGACACCTTGGAATAGCTATAAGGTTATACTACAAATAAACACCAACATGGAATAGTAATGGTTTGTGCCCTTGCACCTGGTATGAAAGGATAAATCTACACCGGCTGGTGAACCACTTAGTGTATAGATGTATTACAATGCAGAGCAATTAAACATGCTGGTGCTTTATATATAAATAATAATGACTATGTATGGAATCATGTTTCAGGCAAAAACCCTTTATCCAAGCTGCACAGGACCAGAAAAGGTTTGGATATCGGAATAGTTTGGATTTTGGAATATTTGCATCTATAAAACGGGACAGTTTGGAGACGGGATGGAACCAAGTGAATACAACAATATCTTATGTCATTTAGGCAATATTTACATGTCATAATACAGCTTATACATGTAACCTAAAGGTAGTGCTATATCATTTTAATCCTTTTCTATACACAGTACGCTCAGAAAGCTAGTACAGTATTGTAATCAGAAAGGTGATATTTGTTGTTTTAAAAAACAAAATATAGAATATTATTTGCATTTTAGAACAGAAAAACCAATTGAAAGACGCAGGCAGAGAAGATTGTGACTTACAGGCAGGGAAAAAAAAGTAATTTTTAATAATTTTATTTTTAAAAGAAATATTAATAAAAAAAGTTTGGATTTCATAATTATTTTGCATTTTGCAGTTCCAGATTTGGGGATTTGTACCGATATCAATATTTTAGCGAGTGCAGCTTGAAGAAGATTCCTTTGCTTTTGACAGATATGATTAGTCACTAGGATATACTACTAATTGCTTCAGAAAGTCTGTTACACAAACTTAATAAGGATAAGCATTCAAACAAAGCCAAATGATCAGCTTTGGGAAATATTAATTGTTTGCCTGTCTTTTCCCAAGTGAATAAAACTAAGAGATCACTTAAAGGACCTAGCATGTATGTACATGCATATACTATTCATTTCTTCATACTAAATGTCTCTTGCAGCTGCACATGAAGAAATTCAGTCCTGCCCTGCTACTTATGCATAAAATGCTACTTTGGTAAGAGTTCATGAACTCAGCTAGCATATATTGAATGTGAAATAGCAGCTTTTATATATCTTAATGCTATTTGCAGAGCTAATGCATATTTTGAGAGTTTTTTTCTAAAATATTTACCTTTTGTACAGATGGTTATAACAGCTGAGACTTAGGTATGTCTAATCCTCTGACAAGCCTTTGTACTGCAATTACACCATGCCCTTAGCATCCCTTCAAAATATGTTTTTGTAATATTTGTTGGAAAACCCTAATTGAAATATGCCCTGTACATTCTAACTGTAGACTGTAAGCTCTTTGTAGCAGGCCCCTCAGACTCCTGTACTAATTTGTATGCTGTTTGTTTTATGCATCTGTATCTTTTACCATGAAACAATATCATTGTATACCCCTACGTATGCACTCAGTTATATGGAATGGATGGAATGGAATTATACAGTTTAAACATAGAGAACGTGATTCAGAATAAAGCAGTTTATAGACTTAGGCTACATAATATGCTTGTTGTTAGAATGGAGCCACTATTTTTAACATCAGTAGATTTTCTTATGTCAATGTTGTTTTAAACTACTGTTATTTAGGGACTATACTCTATATATGTGTCACTACTTAAAGGGATAGTCTAGTATAAATTAAATTTTCATTATTCAGATAGGACTTTTAATTGTAATCAACTTTCCAATTTACTTTTATCATCAAATTTGCTTTTTTCTCTTGGTATTCTTAGTTTAAACTAAACATAGGTAGGCTTATATGCTAATTTCTAAGCCTTTGAGGGCTGCCTCTTATCACATTCTTTTTAAATCTCTTTTCAACACAAAGAGACAGAAAGTACACGTGGGCTATATAGAAAAACTGTGTTCAGGCACAGGGGGTTATTTAAGATTTAGCACAAAACAATGCTAAATTTAAGACAATAGATAATAAACAGTCACAGTCATGTGATCAGGGGGCTGGAAGAAGGTTCCTAGATACAAGGTAATCACAAAGGTAAAAAGTACATTAATATAACTGTGTTGGTTATGCAAAACTGGGGAATGGGTAATGAAGGGATTATCTATCTTTTAAAACAATAACAATTCTATGGTAGACTGTCCCTTTAATAATGGCATTGGAAATAAGGTGAAAAAATCATTTGATCAGTAACCATGGTTACTGCTGTAGCGGATCATGTCCACCCGACATTGATAAATGCCAACAGCATACGCTGTAGGCATTTATCATTGCACAAGCATTTTGTGTGAAATGCTTGTGCAATACCGCCCCCTCCCCATTTGCTAGCAGGGGGTGTCAATCATCCGGATCGTATCCGATTTGACTGATTGGTGTCCACCACCTCAGAGGTGGCGGACGAGTTAAAGAGCAGCTTATTAACTTATGTTTCAGGGGAACCAGAAACTACAGGGGGGAAATTGCTGCATCCACTGATTGATAAATCTACCCTATAGGGGCCGAATTATCAATGTGCAGACAAATTAATGAAAATTTTGATTGTTGAAGATCTGATTATTGAAAATTTGCAACAAACAAGGTAATAAAGTATAGTACATATTATGTAAATTTAGTGTACTACTACTGAAAAATCTTGGTATGGCAAGGTGTATATTCAACTTATTTTTTTATTTTTTTAATTTTTACATTTGAATAATACCTTAAAAAAAGTATTCTTTTTATTATTTATTTGTTTTATTGAGTTATTACGAATATACAAAGAAAAAAATACAATTAACTTTGCTGAGAATAACACAAATGTAAATACACTGAACACATGGCTCAGAACCATCAGTTAAGGTTCATTCTGAATGAAGACAAATAAATAAAAAGGAAAATAAAGAAATAGATTAATGCTAATATATATTGAATTACAATTAAAACAATATAACAACTAAATAAACTGTTATCCTTCTAGATGGATTGCAAGAAGAATATAATATGTTGGAAGCAGAAAATCTATAAGATAAGGGGAGAAAAAAGAGAGAAAGAGAGAGGAGGGAGAGCCTAATGGATGTAGTCCACACCAGTCGAATACAGTCCACGAGTTAATAATACCTGTACTTGACCACTGACGTTTCCCAAATGTTTCCCAAAAGAACTTAATATCTGAGAAAAAGAACATTTTAATCTTTTTATATAAAAAAAAAAATACTCTATTCCTCCAATGCCAGAAGTATATTTGTTCTATTTATCCACATCCCAGGGAAATAGTATTTTTTGTTATTGAGAAATGCACGAGAAATGTCTGATCAGGGCCCTACAAATCTTAGATTTTGCAGCAGTACAATTATATCTTTACTAGTATTTCTCCCCAGTTATTTATTGTATCACAATATAAGAGATTTTTCTCAGCATTCAACATTCAATTGAGGGTAGCCAGAAATATTTGAAGTAGAGATATTTTACCCCACCTTGGCCATGTGGAGAGGTCATATTCAGGACTGTGGATGGTTTTTGATGGAGGGGTAGGACTAAAGTGACTAATGCTACAGGTTAATGGCAAGTAGAAACTCCTGCCCTCCCTGTTATTAGGTTTCTGCTTGTTGGTTGTAACACTTTCCATTGGTATTGGTTTCTTTTTAATGGAATGTAGGTATTCTCTACTTTGTAGGAGTAGATTTTTTAAAAGGGGCATGACTTTTATTGAGCTTGAGGAGTATATTTGGTAGCTGGGCATGAACTGGAGATGGTTAAATTCTTGTTATGGGTTAACCTACTCTGAGTTAATTTATTTAGGTCATTATTCATGTCTACATGTCTCATTTGTCTCTAACATATTGCCAAGTGTGAAAGCTATTTTTTTTCCAGGTCTATTTTTAGTGATATTACAACTCACAGTTCCTCAAAAATATGTAAATGTGTTTGTACACTATATTGTTTGTTTTAGCCAGTCAACATGGACCAAACTTTTCTAAAAGTATTGATAACGGCGCAGTGTATCGGCGAAACACGTAGACTGACAATCCACTGAGGATTTTACTGGCTCCTAAACACCAACTGAACAACCAGATAAAGGTTGGACAACATTTAAGCAGCATGAGAAATATTCCCCCTTGAAAGATTACCTGATTTGTCCTCCAGAGTCATGTGGGATCAGTGAGACACATGATTGGGTAGAAGGAAGTTGCCAGGAACTCGGAACTCGAGGAAACAAGATAGGTATCGTACCAGTCTCACAGTACTAGCCAAGACGCAACGCAGCCCTTCCATAACCCAGGGAGAGGAGGTAACAAGCCATCGGAGGTCCGGTAAGTGGAATACAGACACACAAACACTGCAACATTATCAGGAGAACAATTACAGCAACAATTTCAAAACTGTGTACCAAATCACGACTCCATTACTGTGTATCCAATATTTGTAACAGTGTATCAGAGAAACTGAATATCGGAGGAATTACATTTTGGAGCGATTGTGAATTTTAAACAATTTTAGGTCAATAACTTTTTTATCAAAACACATTTTATGTGTAACAAAGTTCTTGTGAAATTGAACAATAGTGGGATATACAACATCTTTTAATTCAGCACATTTAAAGGAGGTACTTTACTCCTTATCTGGAACTTCATTACACTATTAGAGGAATTTATTTAGTTGTGGCCACAACTTTTAGATATTGTGTATATGTTATTATATCTGATTGTACATAGGGACAGTTTGATCATATTTTAAATAGTAAAGTATATATAAACCAATTTTATGTACATTGGTATTTATTCACATATGGTTATATGCACATATGGATGTTTATTGAGAGGTTGATTTTATATTAGAGATTTTATCTTAGAGGTTTATCTTGTACATACAATCTAGTTATTATCAATAAATATCCCATAATTTACTCTAATTAGAGATTGAAAGATATTTTTATTATATATACATACCCAAAGCTTTTTTTTGCGCTTCCCACACTTCTCACACTTTTTCCAAAATTTTTTAAACTCAACAGAAACTGATTATTCATCTCAGCAGTTCCATTATATGTACATTTTGGTTTTATTGTAATGTTCACTAATTAGAATGAAGGCTGAAGAAAAGATATTGTGTCACAATAACTCTTCAGAACTCAAGATCAGTACCAGCCAGAAGCAGAGATTAGTGGACAGAAACATGCAAATAAAGCAGCAAGATGGCAAGGAAGAACTTTGTTTCATTACGGTTACCTTCTTCCTCACTGACTCTGTGAAGTGAGTGTAACTAGACTTATCATACTTTAATGAATGTGTGATACAATTATGCATATATAATTGTTAATATGGCATTCACCTAAAGTGTTAATTTATTCATAGGGGTGAGATTGCTTTCTTATTTGTTTCATAAAGTTCCACTGCTCCCTAAATGCATCATCTGATTTTCCACCAATCAAAGCCCCTTCGATATATTAGATGTTGGAGCAAGCCAATCAGATACTGTAATAACAGCCAGTACAAGTGATGTTAAATGTAACATCATCAACACTACACAGGGACTGGATTATTCTAGTTGAATTATGGGATCAATATAGCATTTTACATCGCCCTGCACTTCCATAGACCAATGAGCATGCTTCAGCATGATGTGTCAGCGTTCTGTCATCTAAATACGCATTCTCTGGTAACTGTTTATATGTCATACACTTAGTGGTACTTTAGTACTCAGAGACTTAGTGTATAGTTCCATTAAAATGTATTTTACCAATGTTGTTTGAGGTTAAGTTATTAAATTGTGATCTGTCAGTATGGAAGTTACAGCAGACAGACACATTTTATTGCCCTATTTTCTCCAGTAACAGTAATAATACTGCCTGTACAGTGTTACCAGGAGGGTATTTTTTTGCAGTCACTAATGTGAATGACAGTTCTGGGTTTCCCCATTTTACAGAAATGCACATAACTTGCAGTGAGGCAATCATGTTAATGGCGGTAGACAGATCTGGTGTGAAGTTTTCCCTGGATTTCTCCATCTCAATGCAATCTTCATATGGAAGGACATGCCTAGAAGTAATTTGTGAGAGTTCCTCTACTTGTCCATCCCATGTAACATTGTGACATATTTTACTATGTGTTAGAATCAGACTTAACTGCCAGCCTTAATCTTTTGCTTAGACTTGCTAGCTGTAAATGAGCTAAAGCCCATGCATGTGTTCACTGTCATAATTTGCATGCCTAGTTTATAGCACCTGCCAATCAAAGTACAAAGCATGCACAATACTTTGGTAGGGCCTGTAGGGCAAAGCACTGTAACTTTAAAGTAAACATTTCTCCCCTTCAAATTGGTCCCAATTATCCCTTTTACTTGTTGGAGTGTAATATATTGTTTTGTTTATAAATAGCACCTTTAATTTATTTTTGCTTTGAAATAGCTGCTTTTGCTTTTGGTATTTACACTTATATTGAACATTTTAATACTTAAGTATTGGTTATAGAAAGCTATGTAAGCATAGCTAGCAGAAGAAAAAAAATCACCCCCAGTGGCGGGGGGTGGAGCATAAGGAGAATGTGTAATAAAATGTTAATTTTTGGGGCCAAACTTTTCTCGTACCGCCTCTGCACCTTCCATCTTCATTTCATGCCTCTCGTATTTGAATACATCTTTGTGAGATATCCTTTTTGCTCAGATTATATTTAGTTCTCTTTTTTCACCTTGAAGATTCTCAGACAGCTCATACTGACCTGGATTTGAATGCCTGTTGCGAAAGTCTACACATTCATATTCATATGTTGATAACAATAAAAACTTGAGGTTTGCTCCTATGACTGATCTGTAGAACTTGGCTGTTGTATTTATTACTGATCTGATTTCCCTGCAAGCTAAGCTCATTTTATTGGGTTGTGGTTTAAAAAACAAACACAGCTATTCCATATAGAAAAATAAACTTAAAGGTGCAATCTCTCATACATGTTACATTCTGTTGCTTATACAACAAGTTATTAGAAACACATTAAGGTGAAACCTATTTTACAGCACACTGTCCCTTTAATATTGCACTTAAGACCTCTTTCTAAGCAAAGCAGAGCTAATAAAAAGTACTGAGGCTCTAAATATTTAACTGAACTAATGCAGGAAGATTTCTTTTTCTGGTCTGTTGTGTCCTCAGGGATTAGATTGTGAAATATTTGGCACATTATTTTTTCATTGTTCATTTTTATACACATGGATATAATATACATAAGAAAAATGGGGTTGTGGGATGTCACATGAGGCCTCGAGTTGTGTCTGCAACTGGGTGTGAGCGCTACAACTTCAACTCACATTCATTTCTCAGGTTTTTGTCATCCTAAGGTGTGCTCTGATGTGTGGTAATGGAAACTATTTGAGTGTGTGCCTCCTCCAGACAGATGGATGCTTTTCTCATACAGTATAAAACCTTTCAACTATAGAAACCCCCTTCCCTGATATAAGCAGCTAGTGTGAGACTTTGTTAATTCCTCCAACCCTGAGATCTAAAATATGAGAAAACGTTACAGTGAATATATTACTCTTAGGATAAAAACTTCTATATGAGTAATAGGTTTTCTCTAGGATTATTATTATATTTGTATTTAAGTGCATGTCTACACATATGTGTATTTTTTCTTCACCCCTATTACTTCTAGAGGGTCATATTGTTTCTCATCTCAAAGAGGAGCCTCTAATTAAATGAAATGGTCTCATGAGTGTATGGATTTATTTTTAGCCAAGGAAGAAAACAGATTGAGCACTTCGTCCCAAATGTCCTATTCTGATCCCGCTGTTTAATGCAGTTGCAAAAAAAATAAATAAAATAAAAATAAAAACCTCAGCTTATAAAACCTTTTAAAGAGGTCAATGCAACACAGAAAAAAAGCAAAGAAAAATAGTAGATAACTACCCTGAAGACAAATGGCTTTAACAACCTTTTTATGATAATACTTTTTATACACAATGAATGATTTTTACTATAGTCATGCATTTATAGGTTGAAAGTTTATAGTGAAAATTATAGGTATTACTGAAGCCTTAACACATCATTGCTAAAAGAAAAAAAACATGTTAATATTTATTTTAAAATATAAACAAGTATCTAAAAATAAAAAAAAAACCTATGCAATAGAAAAAAAACCTACGGCTAGATTTAGAGTTTGGCATTAGTCGTAAAAAGCAGCGTTAAGGGGTCCTAACGCTGCTTTTTACCGCCCGCTGGTATTTAGAGTCAGCCAGGAAAGGGTCTAACGCTCACTTCCTTACCGCGACTCCAGGCTACCACAGATCCCCTTACGCCAACTGCATATCCTATCTTTTCTATGGGATCTGCCTAACGCCGGTATTTGGAGTCTTGGAAGAAGTGAGCGGTAGACCCTCTACCGACAAGACTCCTACCGACAAAAAAAGTCAGTAGTTAAGAGCTTTATGTGCTAACGCGGGAATATAAAGCTCTTAACTACTGTGCTACAAAGTACACTAACACCCATAAACTACCTATGTACCCCTAAACTGAGGCCCCCCCACATCGCCGCCACTATAATAAAAATTTTGAACCCCTAATCTGCCGACCGGACACCGCCGCCACCTACATTATACCTATGAACCCCTAATCTGCTGCCCCTAACATCGCCAACACCTATATTATAGTTATTAACCCCTAATCTGCCCCCCCCAACGTCGCCGCTACCTAACTACAATTATTAACCTCTAATCTGCCGACCAGACCTCGCCGCCACTATAATAAAGTTATTAACCCCTAAACCTAAGTCTAACCCTAACCCTAACACCACCTAACATAAATATAATTTAAATTAAACAAAATAATATTCCTATTATTAAATAAATTAATCCTATTTAAAACTAAATACTTACCTATAAAATAAAACCTAATATAGCTACAATATAACTAATGGTTACAATGTAGCTATTTTAGGATTTATATTTATTTTACAGGCAACTTTGTATTTATTTTAACTAGGTACAATAGCTATTAAATAGTTAATAACTATTTAATAGCTACCTAGTTAAAATAAGTACAAAATTACCTGTAAAATAAATCCAAACCTAAGTTACAAATACATCTAACACTACACTATCATTAAATTAATTAAATAAATAAACTACAATTAGCTAAATTAAAATACAATTAAATAAACTAATCTATAATACAAAAAACAAACAATTTAGTGTTTGTTTTTGTATTATAGTTTAGTTTATTTAATTGTATTTTAGTTTAGCTAATTGTAGTTTATTTATTTATTAGTTATTTTATAGGTAATTTTGTACTTATTTTAACTAGGTAGCTATTAAATAGTTATTAGCTATTTAATAGCTATTGTACCTAGTTAAAATAAATACAAAGTTGCCTGTAAAATAAATATAAATCCTAAAATAGCTACATTGTAACCATTAGTTATATTGTAGCTATATTAGGTTTTATTTTATAGGTAAGTATTTAGTTTTAAATAGGATTAATTTATTTAATAATAGGAATATTATTTTGTTTAATTTAAATTATATTTATGTTAGGTGGTGTTAGGGTTAGGGTTAGACTTAGGTTTAGGGGTTAATAACTTTATTATAGTGGCGGCGAGGTCTGGTCGGCAGATTAGAGGTTAATAATTGTAGTTAGGTAGCGGCGACGTTGGGGGGGGGGCAGATTAGGGGTTAATAACTATAATTAATAACTATAATATAGGTGTTGGCGATGTTAGGGGCAGCAGATTAGGGGTTCTTATGTATAATGTAGGTGGCGGCGGTGTCCGGTCGGCAGATTAGGGGTTCAAAATTTTTATTATAGTGGCGGCGATGTGGGGGGCCTCAGTTTAGGGGTACATAGGTAGTTTATGGGTGTTAGTGTACTTTGTAGCACAGTAGTTAAGAGCTTTATATTCCCGCGTTACAAAATTACCTGTAAAATAAATCCAAACCTAAGTTACAAATACATCTAACACTACACTATCATTAAATTAATTAAATAAATAAACTACAATTAGCTAAATTAAAATACAATTAAATAAACTAATCTATAATACAAAAAACAAACAATTTAGTGTTTGTTTTTGTATTATAGTTTAGTTTATTTAATTGTATTTTAGTTTAGCTAATTGTAGTTTATTTATTTATTAGTTATTTTATAGGTAATTTTGTACTTATTTTAACTAGGTAGCTATTAAATAGTTATTAGCTATTTAATAGCTATTGTACCTAGTTAAAATAAATACAAAGTTGCCTGTAAAATAAATATAAATCCTAAAATAGCTACAATGTAATTATTAGTTATATTGTAGCTATATTAGGGTTTATTTAGTTTTAAATAGGAATAATTTATTTAATTATAGGAATATTATTTCGTTTAATTAAAATGATATTTAAGTTAGGGGGTGTTAGGGTTAGAGTTATGTTTAGGGGTTAATAATTTTATTATAGTAGTGGCGACGTTGCGGGCGGGAGATTAGGGGTTAATAATTGTAGGTAGGTGGCGGCGATGTTAGGGAGGGCAGATTAGGGGTTAATACAATTTATTATAGTGTTTGCGACGAGGTCCGGTCGGCAGATTAGGGGTTAATAAGTGTAGGTAAGGTAGCGGCGACATTGGGGGGGCAGATTAGGGGGTAATAAATATAATATAGGTGGCGGCGATGTTGGGGCAGTATATTAGGGGTTCATAAGGATAATGTAGATTGCGACGGTGTACGGAGCGGCAGATTAGGGGTTAATAATAAAATGCAGGTGTCAGCGATAGTGGGGGCATCAGATTAGGGGTTAATAAGTGTAAGATTAGGGGTGTTTAGACTCGTGGTTCATGTTAGGTTGTTAGGTGCAGACTTAGACAGTGTTTCCCCATAGGAAACAATGGGGCTGCGTTAGGAGCTGAACGCTGCTTTTTTGCAGGTGTTAGGTTTTTTTGCAGCCAGCTCAGCCCCATTGTTTCCTATGGGGAAATCGTGCACGAGCACGTTTTGACAGCTTACCGCTACCGTAAGCAACGCTGGTATTGAGGGTTGAAGTGGAGCTAAATTATGCTCAACGCTCCCTTTTCTGAGCCTAACGCAGCCACTCAGACAACTCTAAATACCAGTTTGAAGGGTGCGCTGGGAAAAAAAATCAGCGTTAGTTACGCGGGTCTTTACCGACAAAACTCTAAATCTAGGCGCTAGCATTTTAACTCTTGGACCTAAATTAATTTTTGGCCTTGAAAGTATTACCTAAACAGATTGTACTAAAAAAATGCTCCCAGAATCTTGTAAAAATAAATACACATCAAACATATTCACTTTTTAGCACAAATAACCAAAACCAGATTCTGTGCTCAGGCTTCTTTATATTATTTCCTTATTAAGGAGACAATAAACTCAACATGTAATTCCCTATTAGGGCCTAGATTAGAAGTGGAGGAAAACAAATATTAGTGCTATTATTTTTGGGCTCATATAAAAAGTCATTTCTTTCATGTAATTAGCAAGAGTCCATGAGCTAGTGATGTATGGGATATACATTCCTACCAGGAGGGGCAAAGTTTACCAAACCTCAAAATGCCTATAAATACACCCCTCACCACACCCACAAATCAGTTTTACAAACTTTGCCTCCCGTGGAGGTGGTGAAGTAAGTTTGTGCTAGATGGGCTCATATAAAAAGTCATTTTTTATTATTCGAGTGACAGTCTAGGGCACGTTAACACCTGCATGTCAGATAGTTTTGTCAGGGAATAGGTGAGTGACATTATGCAATATATATACTTACATACATACATATATGATGTAGAGAAATAATTAATTTGTATATGAAAATCAGACTTTTGAGCCCAGACCCCTCTCTACACTTAATATACAGAATGCACTTCGATGTATTTCTAAATAACTCAATTAAAATAATTGCCCTGATACTCACCTAATTCAGGATGCCCCCTGTAGACAACAGATATTCAGTCTGAACTGATATTTGAATATACAAAAAGTCTCAGGGAATGTGGCCCTTATTATTAAAGTGTTAATTACCCTATGCTGAGTTCAAATACACAAAGCTCAGGCTTACGTCTCTATGGAAAATAGAAGGAGAAACTTAAGAAAGTATATTTAGCCTGGTGTAAGCTAGAATCTATATAAGAATTTAAATCTTAAAACTTAAATATATATTAGATAAGTGTCTGCTGTGTTGAATGAGTAGCTGCATTGGTGAATTTAAAATGTTTAACTGTGTCAAAATAAAACTACATTTATTTTTCTTTGTTTCAGGAATCTGGTGTGAAAATGAGGTTCCAAATATGACTAGTAGATACTGGTATATAAATGCCTATGTAATGTGTGCCCTGAATCATATCATATATGTTATGCACTCAATATTAAAGGGGTATCCACAGATAGGCAATGTATTCCTATTAGATGGAGTACAAATCAAATATATATACAGTATATCTAAAATGATATTAATTACTACAGAATTACATCAGAATGCTACTCACAGGGTATGTATATGATATAAGATGATAACTGGAAAAGATGGCGATATTATATTAAAATATGAACTAAATTAATAATTAATCTCATACTGAAATTATGAATTAAAATCCTTTTAAGTCCCCTTATGGAAACATGACTTTTAAGTACATATCTTGAGACATTGTCGGTGGGAAGTATATATTATGTGTATATTATATAGATTTGATATTGTACACAGGCCTAATGTTTGGATGTATAAGAATACATACTAAGGGGGGCGGAGCCAGCCATCATCCAATATGGCTACACAAGATTGAAGCTCCGTATCTTCAAGCACTTCCTAAGTGAATAACTACAACATCTCAAGTGCAAACAGATCCCACACCAAGGAATACCACTTCCGATGTCTCAAGGGACAAATTGAAGCGACTCCAGTGGGCCCTAGCACACGGATGTCAGAACTCAAGCGGTGTGGTGAGCAACAGAGCGGTCGGCCTAGGCCTAACTCAGTGACGCACATTCCACACAGAACCCGCTGCTCCCATATCAGCCAGACAGGGATGTCAAGTAATACGCTATGCCGCAACAAATACTTATAGGCGAAACATCCTATTATTGCTAGCACAATGCACATGTGTATGCATGCACATAATCACCCTGGGGGCAACTCCCTTTTAAAGCTGAATCGGCCGGTGATAATTTATCTAAAAGCTTCTCTGACACATTGAGGCCAGATCGATGTGTTAGCAAAATCAAATAAAGGTGCCTAACGAAGGTGATATAGCCTACACCTAGCCCACATAAGATATCTGCTCAGAAAGGATATTAAAGGAACAGTGCAAAGCTGCAGCAATTCAGAAATTTAAACTGAAGACTCCTAAGTACATGAACGCTCTGACATCAGATACACAATACTACTGATTCCCACAATAGAACCCAAGAGGTACAAGAATCAATGATCCAACAAATGCAGCTCCAACTAGAAGATCTAGATAATAGGGGGCGACTCAATAACATCAGGATACGCGGTGTATCTGAAAAGATCACGACAGCTCAAATACCACAATACCTGCAGAAACTATTTCAGTTCTTACTGCAAACAACAGAATCACCCGATATGCACATCGAAAGGGCACACAGGGCCTTACAGCCAAAACCACCAGAAGGCGGAAGATGGCCGCTAAACTTGGAGCTCTGCTCAGAAGAGTCTCAATCCACCTTGACATCCATCATATTTAGTCACATCCAGCATATACCCCTACTGCAATACACAGAGGAGATTATATAGCATCTAGCAGTGTCTTTATTATATTCTGCAGGTCTTCCCAGACCGGACTATTGGAACTTTTTGGCAGTTCAACAGGAGAGAAATCCTAATGCTAAAACAGCCCTCTAAATAAAACAAAAGAAGCATATGCAGACTTCTCATCATTCACAATGGAAGTTCAAGATTTCAATACCACACTTAAGGTTCTCCTAAATGAGCTTGAGATTAAAATGCATGAACAATTTGAGAACCTTAGTAGTTTGCTGAAGCCACGTGTCACCATTGGTAAAGAAAGCCTGTCCGTATATACACTCCTGAAGGAGCAACAGGATCATTCACCCTCAAGTGCTTGCAAACAATTTTCACCTCTACCACCGGATCTTTATGGAGAACCCCAGCGAGACCTTAAGGTCATAGCAAAACCTGCTTTGAGCTCCCACATGGCTTTAGTCTCTCTTGAAGTGAGCGGTTTATTTACAAAGAGCTCTAAAGTCGAGGGTGAGGAGACCCCTTGCATAAAATGGCCCCCAGACTATGCAGCTGTGATGACTAACAGCCTATGCTGCCCTCTGAATGCGTCTAACTGGATTTGGCTCCCAGACACTGGGTCAGGAGGTGCGGCCGGCTCCCTAACAAATAGCTCAGGCCCAGCGCAGTCAGCACAGCAAGCTCACAAGATAACCGGGACAAGCCGCTCTCAGTACACGGAGACTCATCGCAATCATGTGGCCGACATTTAGTTTGCCACTACATAGTGTAACCCTTAATTATGTGATATCACGCACTCTTGCCCCCTATTACCATATAGTTGCCCATCCCTCATTATAAATTCTGCTCATAGTTATCCCTTAATTCGGCAGTCCCATGAAGCGATCTCTTCTCAAGCGCCTCTCAAAATACTCCCCTCCCTATCCGTTATCTGAGGTCCTTTGAGTTTTCCACCAAAGATAGGAGCTTGTCTCTAAACTTTCATAATCCACCTCCTGATCTTGACTGTAAGCCATATTTACAAATTTACCAGCTCAGGTTATACAAACATAATCCCTCGGACACGTCCCCCCTCTCTCAATATTAAAGCAGCTCTCGTCTGCTGCCTACCCCTTATGATTTTCTTTTCATACTACTTCCTACTAAAATTTTCCCCTATTAAAAAATGAGATCTTTTATTACTAAGTTCATTCACATATTCATTGGTGGAGTAACAAGATGACCAACAAATAAGTGCCCAGCAAATTTATAATTCAGCCAAATCAAAGGATATGATAATAGACCACTCCATCAACTATTAACTATTTAATATAGCTAAAATAAGTACAAAATTACCTGTAAAATAAACCCTAACCTAAGTTACAATTACACCTAACACTACACTATTATTAAATAAATTACCTAAACTACCTACAATTAATTACAATTAAATTAAATAAACTAAATTACAAAAACAAACACTAAATTACAGGGGAAAAAAAAGAATTACAAGAATTTTAAACTAATTACACCTAATCTAATCCCCCTAATAAAATAAAAAATCCCCCCAAAATAATAAAATTCCCTACCCTATACTAAATTACAAATAACCTAACACTAACCCCCTGAAGATCTCCCTACCTTGAGCCGTCTTCACCAAGCCGGGCAAAAGTGGACCTCCAGAGGGGCAGAAGTCTTCATCTGATCCGGGCAGAAGAGGTCCTCCAAGTGGCAGAAGTCTTCATCCAAGCGGCATCTTCTATCTTCATCCATCCGGAGCGGAGCGGGTCCATCTTCAATCCAGCCGACGTGGAGCCATCCTCTTCAAACGACGTCCTAACACTGAATGAAGGTTCCTTTAAATGACGTCATCCAAGAAGAGGATGGCTCTACGTCGGCTGGATTGAAGATGGACCCGCTCTGCTCCGGATGTATGTAGATAGAAGATGCCGCTTGGATGAAGACTTCTGCCGCTTGGAGGACCTCTTCTGCCGGGATCGGATGAAGACTTCTACCCCTCTGGAGGTCCACTTGTGCCTGGCTGGGTGAAGACGGCTCAAGGTAGGGAGATCTTCAGGGGGGTAGTGTTAGTTTTTTTTAAGGGGGGATTGGGTGGGTTTTAGAGTAGGGTTGGGTGTGTGGGTGGTGGGTTTTAATGTTGGGGGGTATTGTATTTTTTTTACAGGTGAAAGAGCTGATTACTTTGGGGCAATGCCCCGCAAAAGGCCCTTTTAAAGGCTATTTGTAATTTAGTATAGGGTAGGGAATTTTATTATTTTGGGGGCCTTTTTATTTTTTTAGGGGGATTAGATTAGGTGTAATTAGTTTAAAATTCTTGTAATTCTTTTTTTTTTTCTGTAATTTAGTGGGTTTTTTTTCGTTATTTAGTTTATTTAATTTAATTTTAATTAATTGTAGGTAGTTTAGGTAATTTACTTAATGATATTGTAGTGTTAGGTGTAATTGTAACTTAGGTTAGGATTTATTTCACAGGTAATTTTGTACTTATTTTAGCTAGGTAGTTATTAAATAGTTAATAACTAGTTAATTAACTAGTTATTATAAATACAAAGTTGCCTGTAAAATAAATATAAATTCTAAGCTAGCTACAATGTAACTATTAGTTATATTGTAGCTAGCTTAGGGTTTATTTTATAGATAAGTATTTAGTTTTAAATAGGATTAATTTATTTAATTATGGTAAATTTATTTTGTTTAATTTAAATTATATTTAAGTTAGGGGGGGTTAGGGTTAGACTTATGTCCTTATGTGTATTATTATTATATGGGCTATCTGGGTAGCTGGCTCCGCCCTCTGGCTCACTATAATAGCTGGAACTAATATGCATCTCCCAGAGAATGCAAAATATGGGTATAACAATGAACCATACTCCAATGGTAAATATTGGAAATATTCCAATACATGTTATTGTGCATAACATGACCCCACAGGATATCATCTTATCCAAGGGAACTACCATAGGATACGCTCTGGAGTCCAGTTATTATACTTTCGGATTCCAGAATAATGTAATTTGGCTAATACCTGAAAGGTACTTAAAGGAACACTGAACCCAATTTTTTTCTTTCGTGATTCAGATAGAGCATGCAATTTTAAGCACCTTCCTAATTTACTGCTATTATCAATTTTTTTTTCTTATGCTATCATTATTTGAAAAAGAAGGCATCTAAGCTAAGGAGCCAGACATTTTTTGGTTCAGAAACCTGGACAGCACTTGTTTATTGGTGGGTGAATTTATCCACCAATCAACAAGAACAACCCAGGTTGTTTGCCAAAAATGGGCCGGCATCTAAACTTACATTCTTGCTTTTAAAATAAAGATACCAAGAGAATGAAGAAATTTTGATAATAGGAGTAAATTAGAAAGTTGCTTAAAATTGCATGCTCTATCTGAATCATGAAAGAAAAAATTTGGGTTCAGTGTCCCTTTAATTGAAGAACAGTTAATAGAACAATCCTTTGCATCCATGCCAGAAGGATTATTTACAATTCAATCTATTTCCCCTCTTAGCTCAGAGGAAGGCATCTATAAAATTGAAGAAGCCTCCCTAGTATTTGATCAACCGATCAAAGAACATGAATACCCCAATATCCAGAATCCTGGGAGTAATGTAGATTATAATCAAGGGGACCTCACCTCAAGGCTTGAAGAAGCCTATGAGATAGGACAGTCTGAAATATTTTCTGGATTTCAGCAAATAGTCAAAGAGCAAATCTCCTTAGCTAATGGCTGTTACAGTGATGATAAACGCCAACAGCTACGAGAACTCCTGTTGGAGTACAAGGATATTATTGCTAGGGATTATTATGACTGTGGGACTACAGACCTGCACATTGCAAGAATCCAACCAGATCCCAATGCACCACCTGTATTTGTTAAACAATACAGACTTCCTTTAGCCTCTTATGATTCGCTTGCAGAAATCATAAGAAATTTGGAAGAAAGAGGTATAATCAGACAGGTGCACAGCTCTTATATTAATCCTATTCTAGGTATTCTTAAAACCAATGGACAATGGCATTTGTGTGCTGACTTAAGACAGCTAAACAAACGAGTGTACATGTCTGGCTGGGCTGTGCCATACATTGACCAGTGCCTAGTGCAGATGCAGGGATCTAAGATATTCACTGCCATTGATTGTGCGCAGGGATACTGGACCATAGAGGTACATAAGGAAGACCAGTATAAGCTTGTGTTTTCATTCCAAAAGGTTTATAATGCATTCACCAGGACATGAATTTGCTGTATTCATGCATAAGGCTATGCCTGATGCACTAGAAAGGGGAAAATTATCTTATGTTGATGATGTGTTAATCAAAAGCACAGACTTTGAAAAACACATCACAGAGCTTAAACATGTCCTCAGCCAACTTAAAAGGGCAGCTGTCAAATTATCCCTACAAAAAGCCCAATATTGCCATACCTGTTTAAACTTCTTGGAACATTAAGTTACTTCTGAAGGGTTAAATCCTCAGAAGAAAAAGGTTGAAGCCATAATAAATTATAAGAACCCAACTAACTTAAATGAATAAAGATCATTCCTGGGTATGACAAATTATTCTCGCTAATGTATTGATAATTATGCAAAAATAGCTAAACCACTGCTACATCTTCTAAAGAAGGATGTTATATGGCACTGAGTGAGGCTCTAGAGACAGCCATAAGAGAGCTGAAGAGAAAACTCATTTAAGCACCTTGCTTAGCTTACCCTGAAGGTAGTAAACCTACCTAGAGACAGGTTATACAGATGTAAGCATGAGTGCTGTTTTATACCAAAAACATGATATTTTGAGCAAAGTTATTGCTTATGCGAGCAAAACTTTATCCCCAGTGGAAATAAAATGTAGTGATTGAGAAAAAGCCCTCTTATCTACGGTATGGGCTCTACAAAATTTCCACAGCTACATACAGGGCAAGAAAATTATTGTAGAAACAGACCACCAGCCTTTGCTATATTTGCAAAGTGAGAAAATAAGAGATGGGAACCTGTCCAATAGCCGCATAACAGCTTGGACTCTTTCCTTACAAGACTGACCTTTAGAAATTTGCTAGAAGCAAAACAAAAAGGATCCAGTTGCACAGGGGCTTGCTGAGCTCCATTACTGTACTGGTAAAGATCATGGGGAAGATTTAATAGAAGATGATTTCCTGGAGGAACAATTGCTTTCCCCATATAAAATATACAATGAGGACCAGTGTCAAGCATTACCTTGGGTATATGTTGATGGTTGTTCTTCCAATGACACTATTGGTAATGAGCACAGATTAGTTGCTGGCATTGGTATAGCTTGGGCAAATGGATCCCCAAATATTTCTGTAGGATTCAGCATTGGACCAAGATCCAGTCAAGTTGCAGAACTCACTGCTGTTCGAAAAACCATTGAGATGGCTATTGAACAAGGTATTCATGAATTTGTGATCATTACTGACTCAAATTATGTGCGTGGCAGTTTTGTTGAATGCCTGCCAACTTGGAAAAGAAATGGCATGCAGAAAACTAACAACAAACCAGTCAAACATGGTAAGTTGTTCTTTGAGATTGATAAATTAGTGGTTTCCAATGGGTTAACCATACACTGGAAAAAGACCAAGGGTCATTCCAGAATTCAAGGTCCTGACAAGAAAGGCAATGATCTTGCAGATTCATTAGCCAAACAAGGAGCCATAATTGGAGAGCTCCTCAATATTGACCACTTAATCGGTGCAATTCATGTAGAGGCCATTACCAGAAACCAGGCTAAACAACAGAATGAGCCTAACCTGGTACAATGGAGTCAGGATTCTCCTAGTGAGGACCTGATCACTAGTCAAAGAGAAGACCCCATTATAGGTATTTTCTATAAACATATAGAAAATCCTGAAAACAACCCCATCTCAAAATATGACTTTATAGGTAAGGAAGATCTTAGAATCTTAATGAAACCAAATCACAGTTCAAATTACAGGATGGTTTGTTAATTAGAACCTCCAAAACAGGTATCCAACAATGGGTGGTACCTAGTTAAGAGGTATCATGCTTCAACATGCAATATTGCTCCCACATCTGGCCATCGTAGTGCCAAATTAAGATATTAAGAGATATTATGTGACTATGCCTTTTGGCTGCATATGTTGAAGGATGTTCAAACCAACTGTCAAGGTTGTTTAATCTGTCCACAGTTCCAACCCACTGTGCCAACACATAGAGAAAAGTGCGATGGTAATGCCATGGCTTTATTGGTCCAGTAACTTGGTCATCAAGAGGTAACAGATACATGTTGGCAGTAACACGCCTATTCACTAAATGGGTATAGTGCATCAGTGCACATAATAATAGTGCTGAAACATGCGCAGCATTGCTTATTAACCACGTGTTTTCCAGATTTGGTTTACCCCAGAGAATGAAATATGATCGAAGGACCCACTTCACTAGCGAAATGATGACAAAAATGTGGAAAATACTAGGGGTTAAAAGAAAGCTCCATATTGCATATAGAGCTGCCTCTAGTGGTGGTGTAGAGCAGTGTTTCCCAACTGCGGTCCTCAAGTCCTCTTAACAGTTCTGGTTTTCATTATAGCTGAACTAAAGCACAGGTGAAATAATCATCTGATGGATGAGAGCAGATTGGTTACTGATCAACTGATTACTTGACCTGTGCACTGGTTCAGCAATAATGAAAACTAGTCTATTGTGAAAATATTTATTAATTTTGTGAGTGAAACAGGTAAGGACTGGGATGCAAAATTATCTCTCGTTTTAATGGCATTAAGAGCAACACCAAGTAGCGCTACTAAGATGTCCCCTTTTGAATTGATGACAAGTAGAAGAATGGTTTTACCTTTACATTTATTGTACCGTACTTCAGACCAGAACTTAATAAATGCTGCTACTACCCATCAATATGTGGAAAACTTAAGGAAACATCTGCAATATGCTTTTGCATTTGCTCAAAGGAACATAGAGAAGGCCGCTGTCACGACACGCCGCTCTAGCCATTGCTTTTGCGCAGTGTCTCCTTCCCTGCTCATTGCCAGGGGCTGTGTCGGATCTGGATGCGTGCGGCGCTGACGTCATCGACGCACGATCCTCTCTCTCAGATGCTGGTCCGGATTCCTCTGGCGCGAATCCTGCGCCTATGTAAGTCGCTCAATAATGATCTATCACTGCCCAGTATAGGTGTTACTTTGTGTGCTCCTGGGTGTGATAGATTGTTACTACTGTATTGCCTTTATGTGTTTGAACCCTGTCTGTCTGACTACTCTGCCTGTTATACCCCTGAATTGCTGGATTGATATACTGCTGCTGAACTCTTCCTGTCTGACTACTCTGCCTGTAATACCCCTGAATTGCTCGATTTATATACTGCTGCTGAACTCTGCCTGTCTGACTACTCTGCCTGTTCAACCTCTAAATTGCTGGATTGATATACTGCTGCTAAACCCTGCCTGTCTGACTAATCTGCCTGTTTAACCCCTGTTGTTCTGGATTGCCTCTTTGTTGCCAAACACTGCCTGTCTGACCATTCTAGTGGTTTGCTCTTGGACTGCTTTACTGTCGCCAAATCCTGCCTGTCTGACCATTCTATTGATTTGCTTTGGACTGCTCTGCTTTTGCCGCCGGGGACTGTTCTGCCTGTGGTGAGTGCCGCCCTCCTCATCTTACTAACTTTCTCTGCTCTGGGATATTCGCTATCATTACGGCTCGACACCGGGATAACAAGACTACTGGCCGAGTTCTGTCTGATAGAGGAGTATCCTACGAGAATTACATTATACTTGGGCCATGGAGCCAGATGAGGTGGCACAAGCTGTTTATCTTACTAGTTACAGTAAGGAATACCGTTCCTGTTGTTTTACCGCCAGTCCCTACTCCTAGTACTGTGACTTCTTCCTCTTCTTCTGGAAGTATACCCCGGATACCTTTACCTGACAAGTATGAGGGTACTACCGATTGCAGGGGTTTTCTTAACCAATGCAGGCTACACTTCCGCAATGATCCTCACACCTTTCAGTCTCACCACTCAAGGGTCACTTTTATAATTTCCTTACTTAAAGTCAAAGCCCTAGCCTGGGTCTCTCCCCTTTTTGAACAGAATGCTCCAATCCTGTATGATGCTGATGATTTTATTTCTGCATTATCTTCTGTCCTTGGGACTTCTGGCCGTAACGCTGCTGCAGAATTTTCTCTCCTGGACCTCCACCAGGGCAATAGAACTGTGGCACAATTTGCCATCGAGTTTCGCACCTTGGCACTTGAAGCCACTTGGGATGGCAGTGCTCTCAAGGCAGCCTTTATGAGGGGTCTGCATGAACGCATCAAAGATGAACTCACTTATCGTGATATTGCTTCTTCTTTGGATTACTTCATAATGCTTTGTATCAGTCTGGACTCTCGCATTCAGGACAGACAAGCTGAGAGAGACAGAACAAGGAGGGTCCTTCCCTCCCGTCCTCCTATTCATCCGGTTTTGGCAGTATCCTCTACCCCCTCAGCAGCTCCAGTTACTTCAGTGGAGGAACCCATGGATCTCTCCTCCTTCAAACCTTCAGAGTCTGAAAGACAGAGAAGAAGGAGATTGAGATTATGCTTTTATTGTGGGTCCAACACCCACCAACTAAAGGACTGTGACATTCGGCCGGGAAACGCCAATGCTTAGGGGATAACACAGGGGTACCTCTAAGCATGATCTCTACTAAATCCCCTCACTCCTCTCAGATCCTGGTTTGCCTCTTTTGCAGAAAAGACACTGTCTCAAGATAACTACTCTGGATGGCACCCCCCCTTGGTGATCCATTTTGAGTCAGCCCCCTTGACCCTGACTGTGGGAGTCCTTCATACCGAACAGCTGCAGTTTGAGGTCATTCATTCCCCAGCACAGCCTGTCATCCTTGGTCTTCCTTGGCATCAGGTACACAATCCACAGTTTGACTGGGCTGAAGGACAACTGGCCTCCTGGGGTACCTCCTGTTTCCATGCCTGCCTTGCTAAAGTCAGTCCTCTGCTCTGCATCCCCATAGCCAGTATACAGACTCTTCCAAACCTTTCTTCAGTATATGAGTACTTTGTAGATGTATTAGAGAAAAAAGCAGCCGATGTGCTGCTACCCCACCGTCCTTATGACTGCAAGATCAACCTCTTTCCCGGAGCCCCACTTCCTAAAGGGAGGACTTATACACTCTCCAAAGCTCCATGGAGGAGTACATCCAAGAGAACCTAGCTAAAGGTTTCATTTACCCTTCCTCCTCTGCTGCTAGGGCAGGCTTCTTTTTCATCAGTAAGAAGGATGGTGGGCTCAGACCTTGCATATACTACAGGGCCTTGAACAACATAACTATCAAGAATCGGTATCCCATTCCATTGATCACCGAACTGTGTGACTCGCTCCAGGATGCTCGCTTTTTCACCAAGTTGGACTTACATGGGGCATACAATCTGATTCGTATCTTTCCAGGCCACAAATGGAAGACCGCTTTCAACACAAGATCCGGGCATTATGAATACCTTGTAATGCCCTTTGGGCTGTGTAACGCCCCTGCAGTCTTCCAGGCATTTGTCAACGATGTCTTCCGTGACCACCTCAACCGAACTGTCATCGTCTATCTGCATGACATCCTTATTTTCTCTTCCACTTTAGAGGAGCATCACAAACACGTGAGACAAGTTCTGCATCTCAGAGACAATTCTTTGGTAGCCAAGCTAGAAAAATTTGAGTTTGATCAAGTTCAGATCCAATTCCTTGGTTATGTCATCTCAAAAGAAGGTTTTGCCATTGATCCTGCTAAACTCACTGCAGTTCTGGAATGGCCACAACCTACTTCTTTAAAGGAATTACAGAGGTTCTTGAGGTTCTCCAATTATTACCGCAAGTTTATAAAGAACTTTTCACAAACAGTCGCTCCTCTCACTGAACTGACAAAATGGAACAAAGACTGTAAACATTGGCCTCCTGAAGCCATAAATGCCTTCTCTTGTCTGAAAAAGGCTTTCTGTTCTGCTCCTGTGCTCCGCCATCCTGATCCTGACCTACAGTTCACTTTAGAGGTTGATGCCTCAGAGAAAGGGGCTGGAGCAGTTCTAACCCAAAGGGATCCTTTGACCTCCAAATAACTCCCTGTAGCCTTTTTCTCTTAATGCTTTACTCCTGCTGAGAGGAATTATGATGTGGGTAATCGAGAACTCTTAGCCATTAAGATGGCTTTGACTGAATGGCGTCATTAGTTAAAAGGCACCGCCAATCCCATTCAGATTCTCACGGACCACAAGAATCTGACTTACCTAGTGACTGCTCATTGACTCAATCCTTGACAGGCCAGGTGGGCCTTGTTCTTTTCCCGTTTTAACTTTGTGGTCTCTTATCTTCCTGGGACCAAGAACAAGAAGGCGGACACCCTTTCCCATCAGTTCCCTCACCCAATTGACTCCTCTGAAGCTCCTATTGAACACATCATACCTCCCTCCTGTGTGGTTGCTCAAACTAAATACCACCCTTCTGCAAAGATTGCAACGTGCCCAGTCTAGTAAACCTCCTGGAGCCCCCATGGCCTCCGATATCCTTTTTGTACCTCTGAACCTACACACCCCTGTTCTATCCTGGGCTTATGATAGTGAACTCTCAGGACATCCTGGTTTGACTAGAACTTTTAAGCACGTATGGTGGCCTACTGTGAAGTCTGACGCTTAGGATTACGTGAAATTCCCCGATCCTTGCCTCCTGGCTTGCTCCAACCATTGTCCAATTCCAAACAACAATGGACACACAACAGGTTCCTGCTGCAGACCGACACATAACTGGACTCACTACTCGTTGGCAACGTATTCGCTCTCAGCTACGTTCAGCTGTTTCTAGATATAAATAGTTTGCTGGTCGTCATAGAGCTTCTCTACGTGCCATCCCAGTTGGTGAACGTGTTTTGGTCTCTACTCGACATATTTGTCTACGTCAACCCTGTCACAAATTGGGGCCTAGGTTTATTGGCCCTTACAAGGTCCTGAAAAGATTGTCTCCTGTTGCCTACAAAGTGGCCTTATCCAAGACCCTGCGCATATACCCAGCCTTCCACATCTCACTACTCAAGCCTTTCATCAAGAATAGATATACCCTGCTTCAAGCTCCTCCACCTCCGCTCCTAGTCCGTGGTGACCCTGAATATGAGGTAGCTAAGATCCTGGACTCCACATACAGGTGCAGACAACTGCAGTATCTGACACACTGGAAGGGTTACTCTGTGGCAGATCGGTCCTGGGTTCCTGCCTGTGATGTGCATGCTCATCAGGTTTCATGCTGCTCATCCTTCCCTGCTCATTGCCAGGGACTGTGTCGGGTCCAGATGTGTGCGGTGCTGACGTCATTGCCGCATGCTCCTCTCTCTCAGATGCCGGTCCGGATTCCTCTGTTGCGAATTCTGTGTCTATGTAAGTAGCTCAATAACAATCTATTACTGCCCAGTGTTCTCCTGGGTGTGATAGATTGTTACTACTGTATTACCTTTATGTGTTTGAACCCTGTCTGTCTGACTACTCTGCCTGTTATACCCCTGAATTGCTGGATTGATATACTACTACTGAACTCTGTCTGTCTGACTACTCTGCCCATTCAACCCCTAAATTGCTGGATTGATATACTACTGCTGAGCCCAGCCTCTCTGAAAACTGTGCCTGTTTAACCCCTGTTGTTCTGGATTACCTCTTTGCCAAATCCTGCCTGTCTGACCATTCTAGTGGTTTGCCCTTGGACTGCTTTACTGTTGCCAAATCCTGCCTGTCTGATCATTCTAGTGATTTGCCTTGAACTGCTCTGCTATTCCCGCTGGGGACTGTCGTGCCTGTGGTAATTGCCACCCTCCTCATCTTACTAACTTTCTCTGCTCTGGGATATTCACTATCATTACAGCTCGAGTCCGCGATAACAAGACTACTGGCCGAGTTCGGTCTGATAGAGGAGTATCCCAAGAGCATTACAGCCGCAACTGCTGCTAAAAGTTATTATGACCTCAAGACTTCCAAAAAGGAATATGAAATCAATGATAAAGTTTATCTTTATAACTTTGGAAGAGATCAAGTCAAGGAGCGGAAGTTTCTTCCCTAATGGAAAGATCCTTTTGTCATTACTGACAAAATATCTCCAGTGGCCTATAAAATTGGGATCTCTAAAAATGATACATTTATGGATAAATGGGTCCATATTAATCAGCTGTAAGGGTGCCATTCTAGGTCCCAACTCCAAATCATAGAAGGAGACTAAAGTGGCAGTATCCCAAACACACTAATAAAGTGTTGTAGTTTAATAGATGAATAAGATGTCTAGCTAACAAGCATAAATATGAGGTTTCAAAAATAACAAAACTCTCTTCTAGTAAAAATGTCTACGACGCGTGTACCGTAAATACCCTCACCAATTACCACTGGATTTTAGTCCCACATATCTTAGAATGGAAAGGGGGATTTATGTCAGGGAATAGGGAGTGACATTATGTAATATATATATTTACATACATACATATATGATAAAGAGAAATAATTAATTTGTATATAAAATCAGACTTTTGAACCCAGACCCCTCTCTAAATAATTAAATTAAAATAATTTCCCTGATACTCACCTAATTCAGCATGTCCCCTGTAGACAACAGATGTTCAGTCTAAACTGATATTTGAATATACAAAAATTCTCAGGGAATGTGGCCCGTATCATCAAAATGTTAATTACCCTATGCTGAGTTCAAATACACGAAGCTCAGAGCTACGTCTCTATGTAAAATAGCAAGAGAAATTTAAGAAAGTATATTTTACCCTGTGTAAGCTAGAATCTATATAAGAATTTAAATCTTAAAACTTAAATATATATTAGATAAGTGTCTGCTGTATTGAGTGGGTAGCTGCATTGGTGAATTTAAATTGTTTAACTGTGTCAGAATAAAACTACATTTATTTTTCTTTCAGGTAGGTCACAGGGTAGACTCGAGCCGTTTCTTCATATATAATCCGGTGCAATGAATCCGCTGCATCTCTTGTGTATGTGCACACAGTAGTAATGATACTTTCGATATCTCAAATTTCCGAATTGAGTTTAAATTCCCGATGGGGAGCACACCCGAACAGGAAAGGCACGCTTTGAGAAAGCCGCATTGAGTTGCCCTGGCGGCGAAACACGTGTAAGCGTAGTTTGTACTACATACCTCAGCTAGGCCAGCTGAGGAACCTGGATCCCTTGGACTATAGGGATATCAAAAGTATCATTACTACTGTGTGCATATACACAAGAGACGCAGCGGATTCATTGCACCAGATTATATATGAAGAAATGGCTCGAGTCTACCCTGTGACCTACCGGAATATGGAAATCACTTCCTATACACAGAACAAGTGAGATCAGTCCGTAGTACTTGTCTACACAGTGGGTCCCTTGAGCGAGGGCTATCCCTCAGTAGGTAGTACCCTGTAGCAAGTACCCTCTGTTATATCTGGGAACTGTTACCATGCTTTGTAACACTGTATGACTGAACTTTGACTCACTATATCATCTGCTTGTCATTTTGTCATGCCATATTGCTGCATTGCTTTGCTTCATCTGTATTCTGCTTGGCATAACATTGCTTCAAACAAACACTGCTGCTGTCTCTTAAATAACAAAGTTTGAACACTGTTCACAAGCCTTGGACAAACTTGTTGCATATTTTTGATACTTTGAGACTGACTTGTCCTTTAAGACCATCTGACCAATAATTGATTGTTCATTACGGACACTGTGCACATTTTTCAATTATTCCCAATGGCCATTGGTAGATAGGCTGTTCTTTTATTGGATATTTAACTTGTTCTTACATATTTTTGTAATATTAAATGTATATATGTTTTTCTGCATATACCTATGACTAGTGGTATTTATGCTTATAGATTAGGAGGGGCTCATAATTCCTTAGACTCACTGGTTTGACATCCACATGGAGGGTTTATAATCTTTATTTAGTTTACATGATTTGTGCTGGCATAGAGCATTCTGTATCCTATTTCCCTTCCCCTTCCTTTTCCCCTTCCCCTTTTCCCTCTCCATTTCCTTCTATTATTGGTCATATATATATATATATATATATATATATATCCCTGTAATTGAGAAACAGAATATTTGAAAAATATAAATGTCTCATTCCTACTCCTGCTGCTGCCCCCGGTGTCCGATATGAGGTAATACAGCCAGAGATATTCAACCATGGTGGTTGGATTACAAAGTGGCATTACCAGTAAGCCAATGAGAGCTAAGGCCGTAACCAGATTTCTATATGAAATGATTCGAGAATGAAGGAGTGGCTTATCACTGATATAAGCTGCCACTACGCAAAAAAGGGGACAGACTCACTTTGTAAAAGAGAAAAACACACTTTGGTTTGGGGCCTGACTTGGAATAACTCTCTGTTGAAAATAGAGAAATACCTCTGTGTTTTGAGACTCCCTGTTTGCAAAAATACCTTCACGTATGACTTTGGAAAACTCTGACTGAAAAAGCTGAACTCTCATATTGGTTACTGGTAATGTATTAATGATTGTTTTATATTTTTAATGTTTTAAATTAAAGGTATTCTATAGCTTTAGTTAAATTGTAGCAGTGATTTGTAAGTGTAATTTATAGTTATAATTTACATTTTCGAGACCTGTGTAGTCTATAAATAATCATATTTAGCGTCAAGCAATTTACTGTTGAGAGGAAAGGTTTTGTATTCCATATTGATAAATTCATTTTTATTTACTATGAACTCTCTTAAGAATTACACATAAATTGGCTATTGTGTCGAATAGATAATTTTATAACAATCTCTGGGTTTAAGTGAAGTATATTAGATTATATTGGGTTGAAAATAGTGAATTATATTTCCCTGGAAATTCCATTAGATTGTGGGAGTTAAGCTAAGATTTCATTGTGAGATTTGAACATAGGTGAGTACAAGCTTTGTTAAATAAGCTATATATATTGAATTGGTTAAACTTTCTGGCTATCTATAAATTGTTCTAGTATAATTCCTGTGTGATATTTAGCAATTCATTTTGAGTTAAGGTTAATTTTTAGAAAAATTTCATCCATTCATGGGATAATAGACAATATCTACTGAATAGTAATTTAATCTAAATATCTCTATAGCCTGCTTTATGTTCTAATATTGTATTAATCAATTGATAGATATAACTGGTCATAGGTGATATTCAGTTACTACATAAATATTATCAATGTGTATATAAAAATGAACTGATCAGAATTTAGGAATATTTTATATTGAAATTAAATATTAATTTTTAATAATAATATTGTTGTCAAATTTATAGATGTTTTAATAGTTTTATTTTGGGGTACACTACAGAGATTTAACATCTTACTAGAGTGTATTGACAAAAATTCTGCTATATTAATTGGAGACATTGCTGACAATAGTTTTATACTGCTATTAATTATTAATATTCGTAATTATATTATTACTTATACTTATTATTATAATATTACTGGAGGACACTCCTGAGACGTATCAACAGTTTGATGCGCTAAATTTCTCACACAATAGATTTCTATGGTCAAGCGCAGTAAAAACTCATCTTAGATATCTCTCAAGAGCTAAGACAATGGTGCACAAGTAGTGGTGCTCTTCATGTAGTTCTGAGCTATATTATTAATAATAATAAAAATAATAGTAGTTTACTTCTGGTCTCAAAAAGCACTACATTTTACAGCGGTATTGTGGATTGCACTAAAGCAGAACACTTAAGTCAAGACTTGTAATACAAGAGCAATGAGCATGTCAATAGCGCTCCCTGCGCTATCCATTAAAAACGTAAGGATTTTCATAAATTTAGTAATATTTAGATGCTCTGGTTACAATGTTTAATACCAGTTTTTGCATTATCCTTAGAGTGAAATTGAGCACAAGATAACATACCCTGTGCTATTGATAGGGCTTAACTTGTAATTTAGCTCTAATTCTTTAATTAGACATAGTGAGATATCTGTGTCATGTAGTTTAGTTATTTATTTTGCTTGTTTTAACTGCACAATGATTGTTCATTATATTTAGAAGCTCCCTTATACCTGTGCCTAATTGGTCACAGGAAATATTGCTACAAAATTACAGTTTTAAAAGCTGTTAAAACATTTATATTTTGCTTATATATGTTTTACTGTAGTGATTCATGTCTAATGTGTATATCAATGGTGACTTTAATGTCAATTTAAAATATGCAGCTCTTAAAAGGATAGGAAAGTCAAAACTAAAGGGACATTGTACACTAGATTTTTCTTTGTATAAATGTATATAGCCCATCTGGGAGAGTTTATGTAACAATGTTTAGTTTTGCTTATTTTTTTATAATATTGTGATGATTTTTAGACACCTAACCAAGCACCACAGTGTCAGATGTATACACATGTTTACAGACTCCTGCTGGTTCCTGTTTATGTTATTTGTCTTTTTATATGCAGGGAAGGGGGGGGGGTGTCTGCTCCACTTGTTTTCCTAGCCCATTTCAGTGGGTGCCCAAGCCTAATTCAGTGGGTGCCCCAGCCTAACCTCATCAACAGAGCTAAAGTGCGAGCTTCTATGTAAGTTTTAAAAGGTTGTATACCAGATTTTTAGATCAGCATCTTTGCATATTCTTCTTTATAGTAGTGTCTATTACGTGCAGCTATATGAAAATTGGTGCATACTGTCCCTTTAAACTTGCAAGAATCAGGAGCATGTGATTTTAATACATTTTTAAAATCACTTCTATTTTAAAATGTGCTTTGTTCTCTTGGTATCTATTCTTGAAAATGAATATGCACATATCCTACACTATTGAGAGCTAGCTGGTTATTGGTGCCTGCATACATTTGTCTCTTGTAATTGGCTAACTAGATGTGTTCATCTAGCTGCCAGTAGTGCAATGATGTTCCTTCAGCAAAGGATAAAAGAGAATGAAGGAAATTTGTTAATAAAAGTAAATTTGAAAGTTGTTAAAAAATTGTATGTTCTATACGAATTATGTAATGCAAATTTGTGGTTTCCTGTACCTTTAATAAAATCTACCACAATGCATATCTCATAAAACCGTATGCAATAAGGGGAAAAGAACATTCCCTTTTTCTGATTTACAATCATAGAATGCTAAACTACTGTTCCCTTAATCTATTTTTAACACACTTCACCTGTTTGTTCAAGTTAAATCCCTTGTCCCCTTAGGCTGCAAGATCTGGCACATCTCTTTCTATTGTATCTGCTGATCCTAGGAACTTTTTAATTGTGTGTTTGCTACCAATACCCCATGTCACAGGCACATTACACACAGTACCAACCTAAAGTTTGGACAAACCTCCCCATAGAAGAGAATATTATTTCCCCTCCCATATTTGAGAATAATAGTAAAGTCATCAAACTGTAAAATAAATGAAATTATACAGTGACTGCAAAAATGTTTGCCTCTGGCGTACTCTCAGTCAGCATTACATGGTAGACACCTGGGATTCTTTTTTCAATAACCATGAAGGATTTTCCCTATATGCTGGGCAATTTCCAAAATTCTCTGGTCCAATTCATTCCAAACCATCTATGTGGTTTTAGGTGACTGTGGAGGCCTGGTCATTTGGTATAACACTCCCTGGCCCTTCTTCTTTTAAAGCCTGGAGGTATGGTCTGGTCATTGTTGTGACCACCCAACTAATCACAAACCAGATGGGTGGGCATATTGCTGCAGAATGCTAATGTAATCATGCTCATTAGGTGTGCTGTTAATTATAACTACATTGCCAACAGTGTATCCACCAAAGCTATTCCCCCATGCTTCACAGCTGCAACCACTCATCTAGACATCATATGTTTACCTTTTGTGAGATGTAGAGGTTGGAACCACAAATCTCAAATTTGGACCAAAGGATTTACATTGGTCTTATGTTAGCTACCTATAGGCTAGATTACGAGTTTTGCGTTATAAGTGAAAAAGCAGCGTTATGGCTCTTTTTCACTACCGCTGGTATTACTTTTTTTTTACCACTTTTTTGGCCGTTACGTAATGTAACTACCGCAGCTTTCAAAAAGTCCTTTTTCAATGGGACTTCCACAGTGCCGGTATTACGAGTTTGCCTATCTGGCCAAAAAGTGAGCGGTACAGCCTATACCGTCAAGATTCATACCGTAAACTGAAAGTCAGTAGTTATGAGTTTGAGTAGTTTACGCTACAAATCTGTAACATAAAACTCATAACTAAAGTGCTAAAAAGTACAATAACACTCATAAACTACCAATTAACCCCTAAACTTAGGCCCTTCCGCATCGCAAACACTAAAATAAAATTATTAACCCCTAATCTGCCGCTCCGGACATCGCCGCCACTATAATAAACATATTAACCTCTAAACCGCTGAACTCCCGCATCGCAAACACTAGTTAAATATTATTAACCCCTAATCTGCTGTCCCTAACATCGCCGCAACCTACATTACTGTTATTAACCCCTAATCTGCAAACCCCAAAATCGCCGTCACTATACTAAAGTTATTAACCCTTAAACCTAATCCTAAGTCTAACCCTAACACCCCCTAACTTTAATATAATTAAAATAAATCTAAATAAAAATTACAATTAATAACTAAATCATTCCTATTTAAAACTAAATACTTACCTATAAAATAAACCCTAAGCTAGCTACAATATAACTAATAGTTACATTGTAGCTAACTTAGGGTTTATATTTATTTCACAGGCAAGTTTGTATTTATTTTAACTAGGTAGACTAGTTGGTAAATAGTTATTATCTATTTACTAACTACCTTGTTAAAATAAATACAAATGTACCTGTAAAATAAAACCTAACCTGTCTTACACTAACACCTAACATTACACCACAATTAAATCAATTACATTAATTAAATAATACAATAAACTAAATTACAAAAAAAAACACTAAATTACACAAACTAAAAAAGAAATTATTAAATATTTAAACTAATTACACCTAATCTAATAGCCCTATCAAAATAAGAAAGCCCCCCCAAATAAAAAAAAACCCTAGCCTAAACTAAACTGCCAATAGCTCTTAAAAGATCCTTTGCGGGGCATTGCCCCAAAGAAATCAGCTCTTTTACCTGTAAAAAAATAAATACAAACAACCACCCAACAGTAAAACCCACCACCCACACTACCAAACCCCTCAAATAAAATCCTATCTAAATAAACCTAAGCTCCCCATTGCCCTGAAAAGGGCATTTGTATGGGCATTGCCCTTAAAAAGGGCATTTAGCTCTTTTTCCAACCAAAGTCCCTAACCTAAAAATAAAACCCACCCAATAAACCCTTAAAGAAAACTAACACTAACCCCCAAAGATCCACTTACAGTTTTTGAAGACCTGACATCCATCCTCAACGAAGTGGCAAGAAGTCCTCAGCGAAGCCGGAAGAAGTCTTCATCCAAGCGGGCTGAAGTCTTCATCCAACCGGGCAGAAGTCTTCATCCAGATGGCATCTTCTATCTTCATCCATCCGGCGCGGAGCGGCTCCATCTTCAAGACATCCGGCGCGGAGCATCCTCTTCTTACGATGGCGACTGAAGAATGAAGGTTCCTTTATGGGACGTCATCCAAGATTGTGTCTCTTGAATTCCGATTGGCTGATAGAATTCTATTAGCCAATCGGAATTAAAGGTGAAAATATCCTATTGACTGAATATAATGATTGGCAATAGGTGCTTCTAAGTGCTACTAAGAGGTAAGATAGTAGCTTTGGATCACAGCCAAATACTTCCATGTAACATCAAAAAGCCACATGCTGCAAATAAACAGCTTCAGGTGATATGTACTCGGGGTAAAAGTGCTGCAAATGCCATCCATAGTTTAGGCACAAGCATAACATTTTGTAAACTAGATAAAAAGTACATTATGGCCCCTATTCTCAAGGTTGTTGTTTTTTAGTCGCAGCTTTTTAGCATTCCAAGGACACGAGCGTGTTCTTTATTTGCTGCACTTAAAGGGACAGTCTAGTCCAAAATAAACTTTCATGATTCAGATAGAGAATGCAATTTTAAACAATTTTCCAATGTACTTTTATCACCAATTTTGCTTTGTTCTTTTGGTATTCTTAGTTGAAAGCTAAACCTAGGAGGTTCATATGCTAATTTCTAAGCCCTTGAAGTCCGCCTCTTCTCTCAGTGTTAGTTCATGTTTGTCATATAGATAACACTGTGCTCACGAACGTGAAGTTCCAGTGAGCCACTTTTGATTGGCTAAAATGGATGTCTTTCAAAAGAACTGAAATAAGGGGGCAGTTTGCAGAGGCTTAGATACAGGATAATCACTGAGGTAAAAAGTGTATTTATATAACTGTGTTGGTTATGCAAAACTAGGGAATGGGTAATAAAGTGATTATATATCTTTTAAAACAATAAAATTCCAGTGTAGACTGTCCCTTTAAAAGAGAGCAAATATTACATTTTGTAACTGTATGTTCATGCAATAAGAAAACAGTTTTGTATAGTGACCTGCACTTCCTGTTAGCTACGGATTAAAAAAGAAATAAACAGCTTTAATTTAAGCTTTTGTTCATGCATAATATTTTAACATATTTAAATAGTGCTCTTTCATAATACAAGATAAAAATATTTAGGGTTTATTGGCTGTTTAAATTGCTGCTTCAATAACATATTTAAAAATAAATAAATAAATAATAACATAAAAGTGTTAAATAAATAACACACTGGAAGTTACTTATTTTATTTCTTTTTTCCAGTACAGGTTGTACAGGTTGTCTGCTTTAGTTTATGTTCTGCTGTAAAATCTATTCCTCTAAGCTGTGTGTATCTAATAGTGTAATAGTTTAACTGTAGCCGTACGTTAGTGACATAAAGACTATCCATTATGAGATCTTTGGGTATCATTTACATTTAATACCATGTTTGCTTCTGGTGATTCAAACAAGTTGTAAGCTTAACATAATCCTCTTTAAAGTAACATACATTAATCCTCTGATGCCTGGAAGCTAAGAGCCAAGCCTGCTATGTAATAGTGAAGCCTTGTCTAAATCGCTTACATTTCTTCATGTTTTCATTCCTGACGTAGATTACATTTTGTTTTCATACAAGGCATATAGTTGTATTAGAAGATCCCACATAGCACATTCCACTAAGTGGACATTAAAGGGACATGAAACCCAAAATGTTTCTTTCATGAACCAAATAGACTATACAACTTTAAAATGTACTTCTATAATCAAATTTGATTTGTTCTCTTGGTATCCTTTGTTGAAAATGCAGCAATGCATTACTGAGCGCTAGGTAACGCATTGAGGCCTATTTACTAAAGGTCTTGCGGACCTGATCCGACAATGCAGATCAGGTCCGCAAGACCTCGCTGAATGCGTAGAGCAATACTCTCCGTATTCAGCATTGCACCAGCAGCTCACAAGAGCTGCTGGAGCAACACCGCCCCCTGCAGACTCACGGCCAATGGGCTGCCAGCAGGGGGGTGTCAATCAACCTGATCATACTCAATCGGGTTGAATTCCGGTGATTCCTGTCCACCTCATCAGAGCAGGCGGACAGGGTTATGGAGCACCGGTCTTTAGACCGCTGCTTTATAACTGCTGTTTCTGGCGAGTCTGAAGACTCGCCAGAAACACGGGCCCAAAAGCTCCTTATGGAGCTTGATAAATGGGCCCCATTGAGTGAGCCAAGAAAAGGAGACATATATGTACAGCCACTAATTAGCAGCACCTAAACCTACCTATGTATCCTTCTCAGCAAAGGCTATCAAGAGAACAAAACAAATTAGATAATATAAGTAAATTGGAAAGTTATTTAAAATAACATGATTTATCTGAATCACAAAATAAAAAAAAATTGTTTTTCATGTCCCTTTAAAGGGACACAAAACCATATGAGACTGTACTGTTTAAAAATGCATAGTACAAATAAAAAATAAAAAAACAGCAACTACAAACTATTTTGTTTATCTTGCCCCCTTTTCTAGTTATCTAATTAAAAATTTCAAGTGCACATTGCAGACTTCACAAGCCTAGCCCTGACAAATTGTTCCAAAGTGACCTCAGCAGAGGTGATAAGAAAAGATATTGTAAAACAACGTTTTACAGCAATATGGCAGTGCTAAACCTTCTCTACTCCAATAACAATTCTAGACTAGTTTCTCCAAATATGACAAGTAATAGAGGAGGTTTGGCCATAGACCTTGTTAATTTATTCAAGAATTTTTCACACTGAACTGGTATATTAATTTATCCCAATACTGTAGAAAAGTCTTGTTACAAGACTGTTATTACAAAACATGCCGATTTGGCACACCCACCTAAATTTCTTTGTTGTACCTTAACCAGCAGAGAGACTATAGATTTTCTGTGAGTGCTTTGCTTACCAATCTTTAGTGTAACACCCCCCCCCCCAATTCACAGATTTGCAGTGCATGACTATTTCTACTAGCATTTTGTTCTATTCATGACAAGTAGAGAAGTAAATTAAAATAAATGCAAAAGTAAATAATGTCCCCCAATACCCCCTCCATCCCCCCAAATTAATTTTTGGAAATATCTTTGTTAGCACTTAATTTTTTGTAAAGATCCAGAATTACCTCTGATTCAAATGACCACTGAGTCAAAAGGGATATAAAGCAGCAATACATATTTAACACAATAAAGAGCTTTCTTATTGCACTCTTGCTTGCCTTTTACTACATGTTTAACACCCACAAAATGATTAAACACATAGCTAAAGTCAGCCCTGGTGAAGCAATGCAGTGCTAATTTTGAGCTGAACATGGGCTGGTGAGCAATTCATGAGAGACATTTTGCATGGCCACCAGTCACTGGCCTTGTTCAGTTCAAGAGCAGAAGAATATTGCTGTTTCAGAGCTGACTTAGACTATGGATTTAACATCTTTACGAGGGGGGTGGGGTTAAACACATATCTATAGGCAAGCAATAGTGCAATAAGAAAATTATCTCTTTTTTGCTGTCTGAGAGGGCTGCAAGATATTGTAAAGAGATGTGCTATGGACCTCCCTTGCTGTCTAGGTGGTAATAACCTTCTGTTGTCACAAGGTTTTGCAGCATATTGCAATCAGTTGATAAGGTCAGTGTTTATACCAAAGGTCACAAACATAACACCGGACATAAAGACGTACATGCTGTTTATTCTGAGTATGGTAATGCAAAACTTGCATATGTTAATTGTAAAAGAACATTTATTTAGAAAGTGCTGAGAAAAGCTTACATGTTATAACTTATAACATGAGGGAATATCAGCACAACGAGTTAAATATGAAACAAAATATATTTATATAGAAATCTATGGTTATTAAACTCTAAACACAGGGAAGCTTCGATCATTGGGCTCACCTATAATTTGTGCGCTATAAATGTAGACTAAAGTCCCTAAGGACCTTGTAATGACAGTGCTGTCTATAACAGTATCATCAAGTCAGACATTGGCATAAATCATTGGCACTTTGCAAAGTGTCACTTCTGTCAAGATCCTTGTGATGTGATCTTTAGTCTTTGAAATCTATAGACTGGCATTTGGATCAGCTAAACACCCAGCATCTTGTCTTGCATAATAAAAACCTTTAGCCAATATTAAGTTTTTACTAGCTAATAAACACAGTCTTTTTTAAAATATGTTTATAAATGATACTAACAAACATAAACAAATGATTTATTTGAGATACAATTTTAACTGTTTTGCCTAGAATCCTAGAGTCACTAAATTGTAAGAGAAAAGAGGAATGTGAGATTAAATACATCTCTCTCTCTCTCTCTCTCTCTCTCTAAAATACATAATTCTGCAATACTTAAATAATAGAAGATACTTATTTTAAACTTAAGTTCTATGTATTAGAGATGCTTTTTAATAGTTTCATAAAATATTCCGAACCATTGAATTTTAATTTAAAATGCATCCTGAGAAATGTAATTTAAAGCCAAATTATTTCACCTATAATAAGATGAATTGTTTAAAAGGGGCTTTGTATAGACAGTCCCTTTATACTACTAATTATTATTATTACTATTTATAGAGTACCAAATATTCCATGGTGTTATAAAGCAATAACAATATGAAAATTAAAGGAGAAGATACTGTAACACATTGATGCACAATTCACAAAGGGCAGTTTAACATTCACGTAGTAATTCGCATGATGGTTGCAAAATGTGAGAGAAATGTTTGAATGATGGTGGTCTGATTGCTGGCATAATGGAATGAAATTTAATATGTGTCAAAAAGAGGCAAGAGCTGGGATGTTAAGAATGTCACTGTTGCACTGGTAACAATAAAAATGTCAGCAGTTACCTTTATGGTTATGGGTTACAGGTTAGGGTTACGCGGTGTTAATCTTAATGTTAGGTAATCAGACTCCAGTGTTTAGGGCTTGGACTCCAGTGGGTTTATTTCATTAAGCTTTTTCATTGGTGGAATATGTGATGTTTCCAGGGCCGGACTGGGAATAAAAAGCAGCCCTGGAAAAATATGAAGACCAGCCCTATTTTCCATTGAGTCGGTAGAATGCACATGTCCCATTTTCTCAACAGAGATTACTGGGATACTCCTTCCCCATAATTAAATTGTATTACTTTGTATTAAATAAAAGTGCCAGATTGTAGTTATAAAGGCACCCTACAACCCAATTGCATCAATTAATCTCCCTTTAAATTGTAGCCTTCCAGCCCCAGCTGCTGCAGCCTACCGGGAAATCTCCTGGTATCCTGGTAGGCCAATCCGGCCCTGGATGTTTCTGAATACATAAGCTTTCAGATAGAATCTATAGGGACATTGAACTGCCAAAAAGCTGGTAACATCACTGATCTGTGCCCTGCTTCTGTCACAGGATGCAAACCAATATGGCGGCACTCAGTATAAATAGCACAACAGAAGGAAAACTAATAACATGGTGAGTAGTAACTGTGCTACTGTAGTTGTGCCCTGCAGTTTAATACCCCTTTAAAGATATGGAGAAGAATCTGAGAGATGGAGGAATGAAGCTCCACAGAGTTGAGTACTAAAAAAATCTTATTAGGTGCATATGTCTGTGTGTGTGTCTGTATGTGTGAGTATATGTGTGTGTGTGTGTGTGTGTATGTGTGTGCATGCATGAATGTGTATGTATGGGTATGTGTGTGTCTGCGTGTGTGTGAGTGTGTCTGTGTGTGTGAGTGAGTGTGTCTGTGTGCTTGTGTGTGCATGCATGTGTGTATGTTTAGGTATGTGTATCTATGTGTGTGTTTATGTATGTGTGTGTGTGCCTGTATGTGTGTATATATGGGTGTGTGTGTGTGTGTGAGTGTGTCTGTATGTATGTGCATGCATGCATGTATAAGTGTGTTTGAGTGTTCCGGTGTGAGTTTGTGCATGTGTGTGCATGCATCTGTGTATGTATGGGTATGTGTGTCTGTGTGTGTGAGTCAGTGGCGTAGCGTGGGTTGTCAGTGCCCAGGGCAAGGCAAGTATTACGCCCCCCCCAACCCCATTTTAGATATGCTGCTTCTTCTTACATTTGGGACAAACCAAGCAAAGACCCAAGCCTGGTAGATCACATAAAGCAAGGGACACTGTCTCCTCTCCCACAAAATGCTCCCTTAACCATCTTTACTGGATAACTAACAGTTATTGCTGATGATACCCATATCCCCAAAATATGTCCCTTGTCATAAGCAGCTGCTAATCAGTAGCGCCTTACAAACAAAGCAATGAAAATAATATATTGGCAATACAAGAGGCAGTGGGTGAAGCCTGCAAGCATTATGTGCTATCCCCCTGTGATCAAACCCTGTCTGCAGCTCTCCAGAGCTGGGCAAATATATACAATATTAAATTTTAAGATTTATTCTCATTTTACACATGGGTGGAAAGCCCCCCTTAACCCCCCATCTGGTGGTGACGTCCTGATCTGTAAAACTTCATGGTACAAATACTGCAGACCACAGGGTGCACCCACCCCCACATTGCAGCAACCCATATTGTATATGTGGTGCAATAGGTTTTTGGTAAGTCGTTAAAAAGAGGAAAAGGGGACACACAGGTTGGCAGCTGTTACATAAGGTTGTCCCTGCTGGGCAGACTGTCTTTTGGGTGCCAATGACATATAAAAGTGGGGTATATATTCTATCTTAATAAATATAACAATTGTAAGTAATCAATATAAAAGGGGCATGGGACAGACAACCCAGCATTACATACATATATGGGGGGAGGGTGTATGGTATTTAGGGGGGTGCTGTTAAATTTATTTACTAACACAAATTATAGTTATTTTTTTTTACTTTAAATGCAGTAAGGGTGGGTTTAATGTAAATAAAAAAGGCAATGAGCACACAAACCCTAAAAATCGTTAAAAGTCCACACCTCAGGAGTCAAGCAAGAAATAGATTCAAGATGGGGAATTCATAGGACTTCTTTGATAGGAGACAAACACAGTGAAATGCCTGGTAAAAGCACAATCATGGTGCCAGACAGCACACAAATCCCTAAATCTACTTCTGTCCTAGGAAGATCATGGGGGGAAAAATCAAATACAGGAAACAAGGCCTCATTTTTGTCAACTGTCACAAATATACTTTTTTTGTGCAAGGACAAGATGGCGTAAGTTGTAATCAGAATCCGGTCAAACATGAAAGTATGGTCTCTGATCACCCCACCATCCCACTAACTAGGTAACTGGGGTTAACAGAAAGGCAGAGCCCAGCCATGCTGCCACCAGTGCCACAGGTTTGAAAGATATTTATTGCACTTTTTAAGGATTCCTCCCCCCACCTCTGCTTAGAGATCCTTATAAAGTGTCCCAGGCAATGCGTGGCATTCTGGCTCTGGGTCCTTTGTTGGAAGGGAACTTAATTGTTGGGTAATAATAGAACCGTAATTAAGCTGCATTTTGCATGTTGCTAGAATCAGGCAAAAACAGGGCTATAAGTAAGTCTGGTCCTGACACCTTACCTTAGTCGCGGCATCACCACATTCCTGACGGGTCGCAGAACAGAGCTGGGGGCCTGTCAGAATTTTTAGCCTCCCTTCTTCCCTTTGCTAAGTTGAGGCTGGAAGCGCCCCTCAGAATTATGCGCCCGGGGCAACCGCCCCTGTTGCCCCCCCCACGCTACGCCACTGGTGTGAGTGTAAAAGTTAGTAAAGAAATGAGTGCTAAAAGTGCTTAAATGAGTAATTAGAAACTAAATAGGTGATATAAGCATTAAAGTTACAATAGTAAGGGATTTGTAGGGTCACAGGTTACAGATATGAACTTCATTCTGCTTGCATTGTTGTCTGAGTATAAATTGTATGAAGAATTGCTTATTTAGGTTTAGTTTTGTATATGAAATAGTTGGTTTTGTTCTTTGACACCACAATCAATCAAAATGGTTTGAATTTGAAGGGAAATCAAATCTTCTTTTGTTATCACTCTCTGTACACACGAATGCTTTCTTATCTTATTTCTACCTGTATATCAAACCCCAATACTTAGAGAAAACTATTGGAAAATAAAATGTTATTTCTTATCTCATCTTCTTATCCTCTGCTGGTTATGTTTACACAGCTTGTTTTATAGCCTATACTTAAGTTTAGATAGGGATACCACACTCAGTTATTTCAAATGCAGATATAAAGGTAAAGAAGTTATTTATAAACAATCGAATATACTCCAGCAGGTACATGAATAGTTTGGAACCAATTAATGGGGGAGAAAAATTCAGGGTAAAATGTCCCTTTAACTTGCAGGTCTTTCCTGCAGTTGGCAGAAAAGTGAAAACTTGGTCTGGGAAGCTCATGGCCTATAGTTATCAAGGTCTGGCGGACCTGATCCAACACTGCGGATCAGGTTTGCCAGACCTTGCTGAATACGGCCGTGAGCAATACGCTCGCCGTATTCAGCATTGCACCAGCAGCTCACAAGAGCTGCTGGTGCAACGCCGCCCCCTGCAGACTCGCGGCCAATCGGCCGCCAGCAGGGGGTGTCAATCAACCAGATCATACTCGATCGTGTTGATTTCCGGCGATGTCTGTCCGCCTGCTCAGAGCAGGCGGACAGGTTATGGAGCAGCGGTCTTTGTGACCGCTGCTTCATAACTGCTGTTTCTGGCGAGTCTAATGACTCGCCAGAAACACGGCGCATCAAGCTCCATACGGAGCTTGATACATATGCCCCTATATCAGAGATCTTGGATGTTCTGTAGGCAAAGTCAAGGTGGGTGGAGTAAAAGTTATAGGATCTCTGGTGGGAGTGGGTATTCTAGATGTCTGCTTTGTGGTTAGAGGGTCAAAAAGAGAGAGCTGCTCAGCCCAAGAAGCACTACAACTAAAATATTTGGTTGGTTTTGCATCCCCTTAAAACCACCTCGCCAGGAGAGGAGAAGATTCCTTAATGGAGGTTGCTGTACAAAAAACCACAGTGAAAGAGTGAATTATTTTTTTGGTGGTAGCTGGTTTTAGAGCAGGGATAGATGTTAGAAATTTTGCACACCTGATTGATGCAGTGTTTATCTTTTAAAAATGATTATATTTTAAACATTTTAAGCCAAAGGAATTAGATGTTCCAAAAATTGCTATCTGGATTTTAATTACTTTTCATGCAAAAATTTATTTTCTATTGTTAAAATGCCTACTAGAAAATTTGCAGTGTGCCTATGCAATTGTAGAACAACATAAATGAAAGAATTGAAGAATTATGTTTGTAAGTAAAGTTAGAAAATACTGCATATAAGTTTGCTAAACAAGTGCTAATGACACAATCGTAAAAGAGGTTAGAATTATAAGGTTAAAAGAAACATAAAATGAGGACAAAGATCAAACAGAGTCTAAGATGTTACAACAAACAACATTCAGTGCTGCGGAATCTGTTGGCGCTCTACAAATAACCGATAATAATAATAATAATAATAATTCAGTAGATTACAGCTAAATAGCTATCAGCTTTTGTATTGCCGAAGAAGACTATAAATCTTAATTTATAAATACATCAAGTAAAAAAAGACTGATGATAATTTTAACAATTTATAATATACAAACGGAAAAAGAGAAAGATTAATTGTGTAAATACAGCTCTTGCTTAATTTATATAATTAGGGAGGTAAAAGTCAGCCACAAATGTAAAGTGTAGGTATAACTCATATTACAGTGCTTCAGGCAGGTGAGGTAAATCCATCTAGTCTAAGAATAGCTACCTGTCGGTGAGGATATTTGGCAGCAGTGAATGCTTCAGAGAGTACCCACAATGCTGTGCACAGGTTGAAACTCAACCTACTGCTTTGTCCAGGCAATTTTTTACTATTAATATTAAAAGGACAGTATACACCAAATTTCATATAACTGCATGCAATAAACACTACTATAAAGAAGAATACACAGATACTGTGGTATAAAACCATAAACTTACTTAGAAGCTCCCAGTTTAGCACTTTTGGTGAGGTCAAGATGGGACACCCACTGAAATGGGCTGAGAAAGCAGACCCTCCCCTCCCCCCCTTCCCCTGCATATGAAAAGACTCATTACACAAATAGGAGCAAGCGGGAGTCTATAGACTTGGATTTACATTTGATACTTTGGAGCTTGGTTAGGAGCAGTTTTCCCTCAAGTCAAAATTAAACTCTCATTATTCAGATAGAGCATGCAATTTTAAACAACTTTCCAATTTACTTCTATTAAAAAAAGTGCAGTCTTTTTATATTTAAACTTTTTGATTCACCAGCTCCTACTGAGGATGTGCAAGAATTCACAGAATAAGCGTGTATGCATTTGTTAATGGCTGATGATTGTCACATGGTATGTGTATGCATTTGTGATTGGCTGATGACTGACACATGGTACAGGGGAGTGGAAATATAAATAACCTTTAAAATTGCCAAATAAAAAATCTACTATTCATTTGAAGTACAGACTAAGGGGCCGATTTATCGATGTCTGACGGCATAATGCGCTGTAGCGAATCATGTCTGCCAGACATCACTGAATGCCGACAACATACGCTGTTTGCATTAAACATTGCACAAGCAATTCTGGTGAACTGCTTGTGCAATGCCGTCCCCTGCAGATTCACGGCCAATCGGCCGCTAGCAGGGGGTGTCAATCAACCCGATCGTACACGATGGTGTCCGCAGCCTCAGAGCAGGCAGACGAGTTAAGAAGCAGCGGTCTTAAGACCGCTGCTTCTTAATTCCTGATTAAGAAGCATTGGGGCCGGTTGACCGCTTGGTATTATGCAAATCTACTGTGTTAACTGGTCCTTTAAGATCAGTTTTGAGAGTGGCCCAGCAGTGAAACAGTTATCAAACACTGCACAATGCAGACTGCAAGGTGTGGTTCCCTTATTAACTGTTTCACTGCTGAGCAGGCTCACAATACTGGCCTTATAGGGAACACTGTTCAGGAGTCTGAAAACCAGCACATTATTAAAAAAATAAGCAAAACATTGCCCCCATGTAACAGATATATGAGGGTAGATTTATCAATGTCTGTCCGACATGATACGCTGTAGCATATCATGTCCGACAGACATCGCTAAATGCCGACAGCATACGCTGTCGGCATTTATCATTACACAAGCAGTTTACCAGAACTGCTTGTGCAATGCGCCCCCTGCAGATTCGCGGCTAATCGGCCGCTAGCAGGGGGTGTAAATCAGCCCGATCGTATAGGATCGGGGGGATTGAAGACCGCAGCTTCAGAGGCAGTGGACAAGTTATGGAGCAGCAGTCTTTAGACCGCTGCTTCAGAACTGCTTTTTCAGGCGACCCTGGAGGCTCGCACGGAAACAGGAGGAACAAGGGCCATAGTGACATATTTGAGAAAGACATTCAACTTCCCCCACCCAAGCCTTATCACATGAACCAATTCATGGTTCTATACTCAAAAGCTAATAAAGTCAAAGCCTTTATATGCACAATAGTAAAAATAGTGATAGCTCGATATTGGAAAACAATAGTCCCTTCAGACCAAATTATAGAACATAAAATTGCCTTATACTTCCAGATGAGCAGCTCTTCCGCTGATCTCTTGGACACTAAAGATCAATTTCTCTAAATCTGGGAACCTTGAATTTTTATGTGTAAAATAGGGACAGACAACAAAACGCAAACATATGGTCAATTAGGTAGATCTCATATTCGCAAACTTAACAAGGTTGTATTATATGCTACATAGCTTGAGACTTGATTGTTAGATTCGAGAGCCTGTAAACTATAATTCTGCGATATCGATGTAATGTAATTGTATTCAATCATCTTACTGATACAGAATTTGTACATCCTAATATTGTATCTTGACCGTATATTGTTTCCTTTATTATTTATATGTATGTATTTTCCTTGAAAACATTCAATAAAAATGTATTTTATAAAAAAAAAAACTGTTACAAAAACCTTTCCAGATGGGCTATATAAATGGTTCATCTATAAAACATTTATGCAAAGAAAAATCTAGTGTACAATGTCACTTAAATGCAGCTGCAAGACCAGTTTTTAGCTTTTCTATACAAAATCCCTAAAACAAACCAGAACAAAAATGGGTGATATTTGTGAACATTATCAGTTTGTTCTGTATTGCTACACACTGTAAAAAAATTTAACTAAACAAAGTAATATGTTTTGTATGACACACCTGTAAATCTATGCAAGTTGTACATAAATAATAAATCCTTACATTGCACAAATACAAGATGTTTTCCTCAAGAAATTAAGGGCTTACAATTACAAGAAATTTTTGCTCACCTTTTATTAAAGGGACAGTCTACTTGATTTTTTTATTGTTTAAAAAGATAGATAAAACCTTTACTACTACTTCCCAAGCTTTGCATAACTAACATTGTTGTATTAATATTCTTTACAACCTCTCAGCCAGATTACGAGTTTTGCGTTATGATCGGCTCGGTAATAACTTGCAAGTTATTTCCACCGCTCACTTTAATAGCGCTGCTATTACAGGTTTGCAAAAACCCGGCGTTAGCTGGCAATATGGCAGCGTTGAGCTCCATACCGCACACAAACACCAGTGCTGCTTTGAGCTGGTTTTACGTGCTCATGCACGATTTCCCCATAGACATCAATGGGGAGAGCCAGCTAAAGAAAAGCCTAACACCTGCAATAAAGGAGCGTAAAGCTCCGTAACTCAGCCCCATTGATTCCTATGAGGAAAGAAAATTTATGTTTACACCTTACACCCTAACATAAACCCGAGTCTAAACACCCCTAATCTGCCACCCCCGACATCGCTGACACCTACATTACACTTATTAACCCCTAATCTGCCGCCCCCGGCATCGCCGCCACCTACCTACACTTATTAACCCCTAATCTGCCGTCCCCAATGTCGCTGTCACTTATATAAATTTAATAACCCCTAATCTGCCGCCCCCGACGTAGCCGCCACCTACATAAATGTATTAACCCCTAATGTGCCGCCCCCAACGTCACCGCTGCTACTATACTAAAGTTATTAACCCCTAAACCTCTGGCCTCCCACATCACTAACACTAAATAAATATATTAACCCCTAAACCTAAGTCTAACCCTAACCCTAACACCCCTAACTTTAATATAATTAAAATAAATCTAAATAAAAATTACTATCATTAACTAAATAATTCTTATTTAAAACTAAATACTAACCTATAAAATAAACCCTAAGCTTGCTACAATATAACTAATAGTTACATTGTAGCTAGCTTAGGTTTTATTTTTATTTCACAGCTAAGTTTGTATTTATTTTAACTAGGTAGACTATTTAGTAAATAGTCATTAACTATTTACTAACTATCTAGTTAAAATAAATACACATTTACCTGTAAAATAAAACTTAACCTGCCTCACATTAACACCTAACATTAGACTAAAATTAAATAAATTACATTAATTAAATACAATTAACTAAATTACAAAAAAAGAATAAAGACTAAATTACACAAAATAAAAAAGAAATGATCAAATATTTAAACTAATTACACCTAATCTAATAGCCCTATTAAAATAAAATAAAAAACCCTAGCCTAAATTAAACTGTCAATAGCCCTTAAAAGGGCCTTTTGAGGGGCATTACCTGTAAAAAAATATATAAAACAACCCCTCAACAGTAAAACCCACCACCCACACAACCAAACCCCCCAAATAAAATCCTATCTAAATAAACCTAAGCTCCCCATTGCCCTGAAAAAGGCATTTGGATGGGCATTGCCCTTAAAAGGGCATTTCGCTCTTTTTCTGTTCCCAAACCCTAATCTAAAAATAAAACCCACCCAATAAACCCTTAATTAAACCTAACACTAACCACCGAAGATGCATTTACAGTTTTTGAAGACCGGACATCCATCCTCATCAAGCCGGGAGAAGTCTTCATCAAAGCGGGCAGAAGTCCTCAACGAAGCCGGGAGAAGTCTTCATCCAAGCGGCAAGAAGTCGTGCTCCAGGCGGGCAGAAGTCTTCATCCAGACAGCATCTTCTATCTTGATTCTTCAAGACATCCGGCGCGGAGCATCCTCTTCTTTCGATTCCTCTTGAAGAATGAAGGTTCCTTTAAATTATGTCATTCAATATAGCGTCCCTTGAATTCAGATTGGCTGATAGAATTCTATCAGTCAATTGGAATTAAAAGGTAAAAATTCTATTGGTTGATGCAATCAGCCAATAGGATTGAGCTTTAATCCTATTGGCTGATCCAATCAGCCAATAGGATTGAGCTCACATTCTATTGGCTGTTCCACTCAGCTGATAGAATGCGAGCTCTATCCTATTGGCTGATTGGATCAGCCAATAGGATTAAAGCTCAATTCTATTGGCTGATTGCATCAGCTAATAGGATTTTTTACCCTTTAATTCTGATTGGCTGATAGAATTCTATCAGCCAATCGGAATTCAAGGGACGCCATCTCGGTTGACGTCAATTAAAGGAACCTTCATTCTTCAATGACCTTCAAAAGAAGAGAATGCTCCGCGCCGGATGTCTTGAAGATAGAGTCGCTCCGCGTCAGAAGGATGAAGATAGAAGATGCCGTCTGGATGAAGACTTCTGCCCGCCTGGAGGACGACTTCTTGCCGCTTGGATGAAGACTTCTCCCGGCTTCGTTGAGGACTTCTTGCCGATTGGATGAAGACTTCTCCTGGCTTTGTTGAGGATGGATGTCTGGTCTTCAAAAACTGTAAGTGGATCTTCAGGGCTTAGTGTTAGGTTTTTTTAAGGGTTTATTGGGTGGGTTTTATTTTTATATTAGGGACTTTGGGCAATGTAAAATAGCTAAATGCCCTTTTAAGGGCAATGCCCATCCAAATGCCCTTTTCAGGGCAATAGGGAGCTTAGGTTTTTTAGGTAGTTTTTTTGGGGGGTTGGTTGTGTGGGTGGTGGGTTTTACTGTTGGGGGGTTGTTTGTATTTATTTATTACAGGAAAAAGAGCGGATTTCTTTGGGGCAATGCCCCGCAAAAGGCCCTTTCAAGGGCCATTGGTAGTTTATTGTAGGCTAGGGTTTTATTTTATTTTGAGGGGGATTTTTTATTTTGATAGGGCTATTAGATTAGGTGTAATTAGTTTAAATATTTGATAATTTCTGTGTAATTTAGTGCTTATTATTTTTTGTAATTTAGATAAATGTATTTTGTTAATTTAATTTATTTAATTTTAGTGTAATGTTAGGTGTTAGTGTAACTCAGGTTAGGTTTTATTTTACAGGTAAATTTGTATTTATTTTAACTAGGTAGTAAGTAAATAGTTAATAACTATTTACTAATTAGTCTACTAGTTAAAATAAATACAAACTTAGCTGTGAAATAAAAATAAAACCTAAGATAGCTACAATGTAACTATTAGTTATATTGTAGCTAGCTTAGGGTTTATTTTATAGGTAAGTATTTAGTCTTAAATAGGAACTATTTAGGTAATGATAGTAAGTTTTATTTAGATTTATTTTAATTATATTAAAGTTAGGGGTGTTAGGGTTAGGGTTAGACTTAGGTTTAGGGGTTAATATATTTATTTAGTGTTAGTGATGTGGGAGGCCAGAGGTTTAGGGGTTAATAACTTTAGTATAGTGGCGGCGACATTGGGGCAGCAGATTAGGGGTTAATAAGTGTATGTAGGTTGCGGCGATGTTAGGGACATCAGATTAGGGGTTAATAATATTTAACTAGTGTTTATGATGTGGGAGGACGGTGGTTTAGGGGTTAATATGTTTATTATAGTGGTGGCGATGTCCAGAGCGGCATATTAGGGGTTAATAACTTTATTTTAGTGTTTGCGATGCGGGAGGGCCTTGGTTTAGGGGTTAATAGGTAGTTTATTGGTGTTAGTGTACTTTGTAACACTTTAGTTATGAGTTTTATGGTACAGCTTTGTAGCGTAAAACCCATAACTACTGACTTTCAGTTTACGGTACAAATCTTGTAGTTATGGGCTGTACCGCTCACTTTTTGGCCGGACAGGCAAACTCGTGCTATGGAAGTCCCATTGAAAAAGGACTTTTTAAAAAGTGTGGTAGTTACGTTGTGTGATAGCCAAAAAAGTATGCGGTACAGCTGTACCTACAAGACTCGTATTAACAGCAGTAGTGAAAAAGCAGCGTTATGAGGCTTTTTCACTCATAACGCAAAACTCGTAATCTAGCCGTCTGTTTGCCTGTTTCTAAGCCCCTGCAGGCCACCTTTTATCTTAGTGCTTTTTATTAGTTTTTAAAATCTTGTACAACAGCCAGACAGTGCTAGTTCATGTATGCCAGTGATGTGCAGTCACTAGAGGCAGGTGAGGCAGTGCTTCACCTCTCATATGGGCAAAAATATATATTTTTTTATTGACCTTAAAAAAAAATAAAAAAAAATTGTAATTTTTTTCCCCACCATTTTTTTCTCTCACAGCTATATGTTGTGTAATGGAGAGGCACAAGCAGGTCTGCCCACCATTACACAACATGCTGCGCCACCTACAGGATAAAAGTAGTTAAGATCATTGCATGGCCCATTATTAACTACTTATTTGAGGCAGTCCTATTTGGGCTGAACCAATCCAGCGAGAGGCATTAGTAAGTGGAATTTAGGGTTGGGGCTGGATGTTAAATCATTTAAAACAAAACAAAAACGGAAAAAAACACTTTCATATATTTTGTTGCTGTCCTGGGAACCTGCTAGCTTTGCTAAAGTTAAAAAGAGAGTTCTGTTCTTCCCCTCTAATTGCAGTGGAATGTGCCACTGTCACTTCCTGAATCCTTATACAGAGCAGGAAGAGAGGCAGAGAGAGCACTGCAGTGTTTCAGGCACATCTTGTTAAAGTAAGATTTTACTGAAAGGGATTCTGTTAGTGAAAATGATAATTTAATGAATGTGGTTTAGTGTTTTTTTACTCTTTTACAGCAGGGTCGTTTTTGTATTTTGTTTACTCAAACTTTACACCCACTAACTTAGCAGCTTGCCTCTGTACTTTACACTAAATTATAGTCTCATTTTCTGAACTCTCTGTAGCTCTGATGTTTTATTACTTTAAAATGCAGTGGTCCCTCCCCCCCCCTTGTGTGTGTGTGTGTGTGTCTCTCTCTATCTATCCATCTCTTTATGTGTTGTTCTCCCCCATGGTCTCTTTCTCTCTCTGTCTCTCTCCCCCCCCCCTCTGATTCTCATCCCTTATGTGTCTCTCTAACCCTCTGTATGTGATTGTGTCTCTCTCTCTCTCTAACCCTCTGTGTGTGATTGTGTCTCTCTCTCTAACCCTCTGTGTGTGATTGTGTCTCTCTTTCTCTCTCTCTCTCTCTCTCTCTCTCTAACCTTCTGTGTATGATTGTGTCTCTCTCTCTCTTTCTCTCTCTAACCCTCTGTGTGTGATTGTGTCTCTCTAACCCTCTGTGTGTGATTGTGTCTCTCTCTCTAACCCTCTGTGTGTGATTGTGTCTCTTTCTCTCTCTAACCTTCTGTGTATGATTGTGTGTCTCTCTCTCTTTCTCTCTCTAACCTTCTGTGTCTCTCTCCCCCCACCGAGTGCTTTTCTGTGTTTCTACCTTTTATTCTTTTAATTAATGAATTGGTAGTGCCATCTGATAGTGTGGCTTTATTTAAAGGGGTGGGGTCAAGCGCCCCACCATCTTTTAATTTCACCAGCCGCCACTGGATCAAGACATTTTTATATTTACTGAATAATGAAAGAATCTATAAGCATAATTTGCAGCATTAAAGTAAAAAGTATGTTTTAAACATATTTTAATGGGCATGGATTTCTAGATCTCATAATCAGAGCAAGCATTGTGTTATCTGGCAAGAGTTTCTGTTACAATCCTTTTAGACTAAAATCAGATGTTTACTAAGTTGACCAGTTTTCCAAGACACCATTTAAAGGGACATGAAACCCATATGCAAATTTAAATAACTTTCCAATTTACATCTAATTTTCTTCATTCTTTTGATATCCTTTGTTGAAAATCATATCTAAATATGCTCAGTAGCTGCTGATTGGTGGCTGCACATAGATATCTCATGTGATTGGCTCACCCATGTGCATTGCTATTTCTTCAACAAAGGATATCTAAAGAATGAAGGCGTATCCTAGCCACTGCCTCACCAGCCTCTGACGTCACTGCACGTCACTGTTGTATGCCATATAGATAACATTGTGCTCACTCCCATGGAGAATAATATTAGTTTTACAAGAACCAGCAGATTGTAAAAAGCACTTAGATAAGGCACAGTCTGCAGGGGCCTAGATACAGGTAATGATAGAAGTAAAATGTATATTAATATAACAGTGTTGGTTATGCAAAACTGGGGAATGACTAATAGAGGAATTATCTATCTTTTTAAACAATAGCAATTTTTATGAAGACTGTCCCTTTAACAAGGTTGTCTTACCTGCTATATACACACACTATAATATGGACCTTTTAGTAATCAGGACAAAAGAGCTATTAAAGGATTCTCATTATTATCAGTATTACAGTATCAGCAAGAATTTGATCAAATTTGCTCTGTGTTCAAGGATTAAAAAAATGTTGTACAGAAAAAAAATAAGATGTAGATGGTAGAATTTGCCTTTTCCATTTCAAGACAGACCATTTATAACATAGCTGTCATTACTTTGCAGCAGAGCAATCAAGGACTAGATTACAAGTGGCGTTCTAACTGTAGCTTTCAAGCCATATGGGATATTTCTTGTCTCTTGGCGCTCAATGTAAATAGCACACATATTACGAGTGGAAAGTAAGCGCATTTGCCTGAGCCAATCGAATTTAGTGTGACTTCAGAGCTGTGGTTCACTGTTATGCGACATTCCCCAGTATTGCAAAACCAAACCTGTTATATTAATTCACTTTTTTACCTCTGTGATTTTACCTTGTATATAAGCTTCTGCAGACTGCCCCCTTATTTCAATTATTTTGACAGATGCATTTTAGCTAATGAGTGTTAAATAACTCCATGTGAGTGAGCACAAGGTTATGTTTATGGTACATATGAACTTGTTTTGTCTAGCTGTGAAAAGCTGTCAAAATGCATTGAGATAAGAGGCAGCCTTCAAGGGTTTAGAAATTAGCATATTAGCCTACCTGTAACATTTCTACTGAGTTACAATGTGTATATACCTTTAAGAAGCATCACCAGGTAACAGACACCTGCTGATGACATCATTTCACCTGCTTCTAGCGCAAATTTCTTGGTTATTATTTTAAGCTCCTAAATCAGACTAGCTTGCATAAGAAAAAAATTGCATCCTGCTGCTTCAGGACTCTTTATTGCTGCTGTTAACATTGGATTGTCAGCTGACAAAGATACTGCAATTTTCCTACTTTCTGTGTTCAGCTGCCTCTCTGGATTTTACACCACTTCTGCACAGCTCCTCACCTTCAGCATGCTCACAGTCAGCTCAAATCCTCACTCTGCTACCTAAATATCTGAAGCGTTATAAGTCTGCATTTGTGATCCTGAAAATAAAACCTTAAATTACCTAGGTTAAGCTTTTAACAAAGAATACCAAGAGAACAAAGCAAATTTGATGATAAAAGTACATTGAAAAGTATTTTTAAAATTGCATGCCATTATGAACCATGAAAGTTTAATCTTGAGTAGACTGTCCCTTTAAGCAAATCTGACTTCTACTGATTTGCGGGCCTCCTTTATATAATTAACTGTTCAACTGTGACTTTGTGGAAATGTACATCTATATTCATACCATTCTTTTGGGAGTGTCAAAATTCTCTCTAGCCCAATAGCTTCCAAAAAGCTTTCCAAACTAGACAAATCTAACAAGCCTCTCAGTGCAAAAGTGAACACTTATGTCAGAGATATTGAAGCAGCTGCTGCTGCCGCCACTCCTGTGCCATCACCAGTAGTTGAGGAGCAAGGTGACTATTCTCTTCCCTCACAAGTGAAGGATAACAGCCCCCTTACAAACTCTGACCTCAACTTCCTACCCTCTAAGGAGGACTTCAAAACCTTTATGTCACAGGTGTGATAGCTGATCAAAGACAGCCTATATGAATTTAAAAGAGGTATTACCGACTTAGGCCAGATAGCTCTTCAACTTGAAGAAAATACGGAAGAAATCTCCAGTACTTTAGACTCCATGGCTCTACAGATCCAACAACAAAACTCAGCAATATTACAACTTCAATCACAAGTTGAAGACTTGGACAACAGAGGCCGGCAGCTACATCCCCTATGCAATCAATACAGGAAATTCCTAAGGAACTGAACATCTTTGGAAGATTTTCCAATATTTTTGGTTAACGGAGATCATAAACATATCTATCACACATGGAATTTGAAGTGCTATGCTACATCTGCACACTATGGCTTCAAGACAAAGCTAACAAATATGTAGAGACTTCAAAATCTTTAAATGCTTTTTGAAAGGAACTATATATCTCTTTTAAATAACAGCCAGCTTACCTACAAGATTGGTCTACTAAACTTTTATCATGTTGGGGCTACGTACAATCAATTTAAATGAAAACTATTCCTGGAATCTTGTATATCCTACAAGCCCTACCCACCCATTTACCAAATTGGTATATTAGCCAACTACAAAATACCATCAACTCTTTTATTTGGGAAACCTCAAATTTATGGGGGAACCCAGTATAAATCTACTAGAGAAGGAGGTCTAGGATGTCTGAGCTTATGGAATTATTATGATGCAGTTACCCTTCAAAGAGTACAAGATTGGCATGGTTCTAGAGATATCAAAGCTTGGGTCTCAATAGATTTGCATATTTTAAAAATCCCTAGAGTATGTTCTTTATGTTGGATTCTGAAAGATCTCAGAGCTCCACAATTCTTCCATTTAGACATACACCGACATTTCAACTAAGACTTCCCTTTTATTTCCAATACCTTTAAACACAGACATGGTAAGGGGGCTGGACATTGGATATAAAAGAATGTGGGAATGGCGTTATACAGTACCACTCATCAAATGTATTTAAAATGGGAAATTAATTGAAAGGAAGAGACTAAAGACCTAGTGGGGGATAGTTTTGCAGGATAGCTTAAATGTGCACAGCTCTCAAATTTCCTCCAAAGGTCAGACTACAAATCAAACCTCTTTAGATCATTGACTCCATTAGAAACTATATGTATGAAAGGAGAAGCTGTCTGGAACCCTCTATCCTTGTCGTGTAAACTCCTACAAGCTCCTAGTGAGGTGATAGTACCAACATACGTTGATAGGTGGCAAAAGCGATTTGGGGGTGCAGATAGAGAAATTAGAGTGGAATAAAATATTTAATTATAAGCACAAAATACTACTTAGTTGGTACCTGACCCCATTAAGACTTAGGGGCCCATTTATCAAGCTCCGTAATGAGCTTGTGGGCCCGTGTTTCTGGCGAGTCTTCAGACTCACCAGAAACAGCAGTTATGAAGCAGCGGTCTAAAGACCGCTGCTCCATAACCCTGTCCGCCTGCTCTGAGCAGGCAGACAGACATCGCCGGAATTCAACCCGATCAAGTACGATCGGGTTGATTGACACCCCCTGCTGGCGGCCCATTGGCCGCGAGTCTGCAGGGGGCGGCATTGCACCAGCATCTCTTGTGAGCTGCTAGTGCAATGCTGAATATGGAGAGCATATTGCTTTCCGCATTCAGCGAGGTCTTGCAGACCTGATCCGCACTGTCAGATCAAGTCTGCAAGACCTTTAGTAAATATGCCTCATACTGTCATCTACCCGAGAGCCTCCACAGGGTTTTGGAGGGAATGTGGGGAGAGTGGCATTTTGCTTCATATGTGGTGGTGGAAGATCTAACCGTTATGGTAAGAGGTAGAAAATCACTTCCAGTCCATCCTCATGAATGATTTCTCTTTGAACCTTAGAATAGCTTTATTGAATGACTTACCTAAATTCTTTTGTAAATTCAGATGCAATTTATTATTATTATAATTATTATTATTATTATTATTATCAGGTATTTGTAGAGCACCAACAGGTTCCGCAGCACTATGAACATAGGTGGTATATAAAAAACAATTACAGGAATCAAATGAGTAAAGGTTGCACTGTTGTAGTTGGCTCTTATGATGGTGGACTACAAACAGCTGGGCTCATAGGCTTACATGCTATGGGATTTAAGGGGATAGCAGTGAAGATAGGAAGGTTAGTGTAGGTTGTATACGTCCCTAAATAGTAGAGTCTTCAGGGAGCACTTGAAGCTTTTAAAACTAGGGGAAAGTCTTGTGGAGCGAGGCAGAGAGTTCCAAAAGATGGGAGCCCGTCTGGAGAAATCTTGTAAATGGGAATGTGAGGAGGGAACAAGAGAGGAGGAGAGTAGGAGATCATGAGCAATGCGAAGGGGACGGGAGGGAGAGTATCTGAAGACAAGGTCTGAGATGTAGGGGAGAGCAATGCAATTGAGGGCTTTGTGTGTCAGAGTGAGAATTTTGTGTTTAATCCTGGAGGCAAGATGAAGCCAGTGAAGGGATTGGCAGATAGGTGAGGCAGATGAAGAGTGACATGTAAGGAAGGCGAGCCTGGCAGAGGCATTCATTATGTATTATGTAGGAGCTAGGTGGCAGCTAGGGAGACCAGAGAGGATGGAGTTGCAGTAGTCGAGGCAGGGCAGGAAAGGATGAGAGAGTGGATTAAAATCTTAGTTGTGTCTTATGTAAGGAAATGTCTAATTTTATCAGTGTTTTTAAGGTGGGAGCGGCAGGCTTTAGCCAAGGACTGAATGAGGAGTGAAAGAAAGATCTGAGTCAAGTGTGACCCAAGACATTGGGCATGAGAAGTTGGGGTAGTGATGGAGTTATCAACAGTTATAGAGACATGGGGGTGGAGATTTTGGAAGAAGCATGGAAAATAAGGAGCTCAGTTTTGGACAGATTTAGCTTGAGGTAGTGAAAGGACATCCAAGATGAGATATGAGAGAGACAGTTAGTGACACGTGTTAGCAAAGAAGGAGATAGTTCTGGTGCAGAGAGGTAGATTTGGGTATTGTCGGCATACAAATGATAATGAAACCAGCGGGACTTTATTAAAGAACCTAATGAAGACGTGTAGTTTAAGAAGAGAAGGGGACCGAAGACAGAGCCTTTCGGTACCCCAACAGAAAGAGGTAACGGGGCAGAGGATGCACCAAAGAAGGCTACACTAAAGATACGGTTAGACAGATAGGAAGAGAACCAAGAGAGAGCTGTGTCGCAGATGCCAAAGGATAGGAGGGTATGGAGCAAAAGAGGGCGGTCAACAGTATCAAAGGCTGCAGACAAATCAAGGAGGATAAGTAGAGAGAAGTAGCCTTTGGATTTTGCTGTATGTAGGTCATTGGAAACCTTAACAATTGCTGTCTCTGTTGAGTGAAGGGGGCCAAATCCAGATTGCAGTGTGTCAAAGAGGGAGTTTAATGTAAGGAAATGGGATAGACGTGTATATACTACCTTTTCAAGAAGCTTTGAGGCAAGAGGGAGTAGGGAAATAGGGCGGTAGTTGGATGGGGAGGTTGGATCGAGAGACGTTTTTTTGAGGATAGGTGTGACTAATGCATGTTTAAGAGATGTTTGAACTATTCCAGTGCTGAGGGAGAGGTTGAAGATGTGTGTGAGTATATGGGTAAGGGTAGAGAAGAGGGAGGGGAGTAGTTGTGAGGGGATGAGGCCAAGGGGACAGGTAGTGAGGTGAGAGGATAGTATAAGGGCAGAAACTTCTTCATCTGTAACAGGGGCAAAAGAGCTAAATGTATGGCTATGTGGGTTTTGGATGATTGTGAGCTTTTGAGGGGGTGGGAGACCGGTAGTATGTTGAGAGCTGATTTCATTTTTGATGGAGTCGATTTTGTTGTTGAAGTAGCTGGCAAAATCTTGAGCTGAGAGAAAAGTTGTGGGAAGTGTGGGTGGGCGAAGAAGAGTATTGAATGTGGAGAACAGATGTTTTGGGTTTAAAGAAAGAGTAGAGTGGTGAAGTAATGTTGCTTATATAGATTAAGGGCAGAAAAATAAGAGTTCAAGATGAAATTATAGTGAAGAAAGTCATCAGACCTCCGAGATTGCAAATAGGACAAAATGGGGCTAAATCCCTAATTGCACATCATTAGAAAACTACATTAATCTCCTCCAGGAGTATGTCAATGGAGAGGGTCACAGAATTGCTAACTCCTGAGGAGTATGGGTATTTGAAACAAAATAAATCTACATCATTCTTGGAAGTAAAATTTTATTGGGAGGAGTCTTTGCAGATCTTAAGACGCACAGATCCACCATCATTAAAAACTGCTACAAAAAAGTGCAGACCTGCTTATCTTTCCTCTCTATTTATACATTGACATGTGTTTAGATATTGACATTTCCATTATGTGACGACTTTAATGTGAAAAAGCTACAGCTATTTCAGTTCCAATAATAAATCTAAATGAACCATTTCCCGTACTTTAAAGGAACGTTAAACCCTTTGAGATGTAACATAAAATGATAAATTGTATATACTGTATGTATGTATGTTTGTGTGTGTGTATATATATATATATATATATATATATATACACATACAAAAACTCTGCAATATACTTTCATTATTTAATTTTTCCCGTTTCCTGTAATTATTTCTGAAAATTGTAAGCTTTTCTGTTCCTGTTAGAAATGGAAGTGTAGAATACTGTTATGTTCCCCAAAGCCCTTGGCTTGACCTATGTATAACTGTCCCTAATTGGCCACAGCAGAGAAAGTACCTTAAGTTACAACATGGCATCTTACATTATTTTATAGACACTAAGGGCCAGATTACAAGTGGAGTGCTCAAAGTTATGAGGTCTCAGGTGTAAGGGGGAAAAAAAGGCAGGCAAAGGGATTTAAAATAGAGATAAATACGTGTATGTATATGTGTGTATATATATATATATATATATATATATATAATGACTGTATGTGTGCACATATGTATTTATATGTGTATTTACAGACATTTAAATATCTATCTATATATATGTGTGTGTGGTGTGTGTGCATTGGAGCCCTTTGTAATTAAGTAGATGAAAACATGTAAAAGCATATTTGTGCAATATTCATATTCAATAAAGTTTTATACTGTGTATTAACTGTAAATATTTCACATTCCAATGTTCTGCACATATCAGAATATGTACCAAGTATTTCTAAATAGATATTCCTATATATCTGTATATATCGATACCTATATATAAATATATATTGTACCAAAATACCATCATATGCCTGTAGCTTTGTCCCAGTCTACGCGTTTCGTCTGACTTCTGCAGACTTTGTCAATACTCTGGACATCCAGAGTCTTGACAAAGTCCGCAGAAGTCGGACGAAACACGTAGACTGGGACAAAGCTACAGACATCACTGCTACTTCAAGAGACACAAAAAAAGACGTACGTTGATATTGCAGATGACGTATTTCACACGCTAAAGGTGTATAAAGGTGGAAGCAGAATCAGCTGTTCAGAGACCGGAAATCATAGACTGTGTGTTGTCTTATAGGTGCTGTTATTTTAACCCTCTTGTAAGTGCAACTTATTATATGCTCAGAGTAATGTTATTAAACTTTTTACCTTGAGTCGTGGTTGCGCTCTTCTGTTCTTCTATTTCCAGTGTCGTTGTTGGCTGAACACTCCTGAGTGTTCAGTGAATTGGGAAGCAGCACCATGAATCTAAGAAAACAGGAGAGACTTTATATATGGCAGAAACACAGGGTTTCTTTCAACTAAGGATCTACCATACTCCCTGGGTCACAAAGGTGATATACAGTCAGTAAAAATTGGGAATAAGTGCAAAATTCTCCCTGAATAATATATATATATATATATATATATATATATATTTTTTTTTTTTTATAGAGTTGTGATATATAGAAACATTTATTTTTCCTTACTCTATACTCAAGGCTATTAAATCCTTATTGTTGTATTAAGACAATTACTATGTTTTGACTGATTCAGCGTTTTAAATAATCTGCTGTGTAATAGAAATAGTGTTTTAAACATTGTATATGACTGACGCCTATTATTGTAATTGCCGGTTAGCGCAGTTTGTTTTTTGGTTATGTATTTATGAATACATAAAAAATATTCTGATATGTGACAAACATTGGATTGTGAAATATTCATATATTCATGTCGGGTTAGCACAAATGAGAATATGTGATTGTGTTTGCACGCAAGTTGGATGTTAGGTGTTTTCTTTTCACTATTTTTGCTCCATTGACTATGGGGGAATACGTGAATGCACACACAATATTCTATGTTCAGCTTTTTGCGCTCATCAGGCTAGCGCAAGAGCGAAAACAGTTTACTTTCAACTCATAATACGAGAGAAACATGACGAGCGCAAAAAGCTAACTTCTAGCACAGTTAACACTCTAGCGGGAGCGTTAAATAACGCTCCACTCCTAATCTAGCCCATTGGAATTCTGTGATTTAGGAAATAATAACTATTATTTGCCAGCTGAAAATTATCAATTAAAGGCCCTAGGTTTTTTGTCTAATTAATATAATCATTATCGTTATATTCACATTTAATTTAATATGGCATAATTGATCCTTTGCATTCTCTAAGTGTGCATTGTTAGAAGGTGTAGTGAAATAAATATGCCATATGATTGATAATACATTCCCAGCTCTAACTCTTTAGTTTCTTTTAAAAACATACAGTGATTGCTTTACTTGACAACATGCAATTAAAAGCTTACCGTCTTAATTGGTGAAAATATGTGATTATATATAATATCTTTAAAAATAAACATATTGAACGTGAATATTTACATGGTTTTCCAAATTGAACACTGTTACCATCCATAAGAATAAGCAGTTTTCGAATGGCTTTCTAAAATTAAGTATGCTTTACCATTATGTTAACTTTTCAGAAATGTTGTACTCAGACTTTTAAAAAATGGCATACTTCCTAATAGACAACAAAGGGGAAGAGTTCAGGTATTTTGATGTATAGCTGGGAAGCCCCTGGTTTCCCAACAAGACCTTTAAAGGGACTGTCTACTTGAACATTTTTTTTGTTCAAAAAGATACAGTAGATAATCCCTTTATTACCCATTCCCCAACACCAACACTGTTATATTAATACACTTTTTACCTCTATTATTACTTTGTATCTAATCCTTCCCCCTTATCTCAGTTCTTTTGACAGACTTGCATTTTAGCCAATCAGTGCTTACTCATAAATATCTTCACGGGAGTGAGCACAATGTTATCTATATGGCACACGTGAACTAGCGCTGTCTAGCTGTGAAAAACTGTCAAAATTCTCTAAGAGTTGGCCTTCAATGGCTTAGAAATTAGTTCTTGAGCCTACCTAGGATTAGCTTTCAACAAAGAAAGTTCTGCGGCCAAAGGGGTGCGTTAGCTACGCGTGCTTTTTTTTTCCCCGCACCTTTTAAATACCGCTGGTATTTAGAGTTCACAGAAGGGCTGCGTTAGGCTCCAAAAAGGGAGCGTAGAGCATAATTTACCGCCACTGCAACTCTAAATACCAGCGGTGCTTACGGACGTGGCCAGCTTCAAAAACGTGCTCGTGCACGATTCCCCCCTAGGAAACAATGGGGCCGTTTGAGCTGAAAAAAAACCTAACACCTGCAAAAAAGCATAGTTTAGCTCCTAACGCAGCCCCATTGTTTCCTATGGGGAAACACTTCCTAAGTCGGCACCTAACACCCTAACATGAACCCGAGTCGAAACACCCCTAACCTTACACTTATTAAACCCTAATCTGCCGCCCCCGCTATCGCTGACCCCTGCATATTATTATTAACCCCTAATCTGCCGCTCCGTACACCGCCGCAACCTACATTATCCCTATGTACCCCTAATCTGCTGCCCCTAACACCGCCGACCCCTATATTATATTTATTAACCCCTAATCTGCCGCCCCCAACGTTGCCGCCACCTACCTACAATTATAAACCCCTAATCTGCCGACCGGACCTCACCGCTACTATAATAAAGTTATTAACCCCTAATCCGCCTCACTCCCGCCTCAATAACCCTATAATAAATAGTATTAACCCCTAATCTGCCCTCCCTAACATCACCGACACCTAACTTCAAGTATTAACCCCTAATCTGCCGACCGGACCTCACCGCTACTCTAATAAATTTATTAACCCCTAAAGCTAAGTCTAACCCTAACACTAACACCCCCCTAAGTTAAATATAATTTTTATCTAACGAAATAAATTAACACTTATTAAATAAATTATTCCTATTTAAAGCTAAATACTTACCTGTAAAATAAACCCTAATATAGCTACAATATAAATTATAATTATATTGTAGCTATTTTAGGATTCATATTTATTTTACAGGTAACTTTGTATTTATTTTAACCAGGTACAATAGCTATTAAATAGTTAATAACTATTTTATAGCTACCTAGTTAAAATAATTACAAAATTACCTGTAAAATAAATCCTAACCTAAGTTACAATTAAACCTATCACTACACTATCAATACATTAATTAAATAAAATACCTACAATTATCTACAATTAAATAAACTAACTAAGTACAAAAAATAAAAAAAGAACTAAGTTACAAAAAATAAAAAAATGATTTACAAACATTATAAAAATATTACAACAATTTTAAGCTAATTACACCTACTCTAAGCCCCCTAATAAAATAACAAAGCCCCCCAAAATAAAAAAAATGCCCTACCCTATTCTAAAATAAAAATAGAAAAGCTCTTTTACCTTACCAGCCCTTAAAAGGGCCTTTTGCGGGGCATGCCCCAAAGAATTCTGCTCTTTTGCCTGTAAAAAAAAAACATACTATACCCCCCCATATTACAACCCACCACCCACATACCCCTAATCTAACCCAAACCCCCCTTAAATAAACCTAACACTAAGCCCCTGAAGATCTCCCTACCTTATCTTCACCACGCCGGGTATCACCGATCCGTCCAGAAGAGGCTCCAAAATCTTAATCCAAGCCCAAGTGGGGGCTGAAGAGGTCCATCATCGGGCTGAAGTCTTGATCCAAGCAGGCGCTGAAGAGATCCATCATCCGGCTGAAGTCTTGATCCAAGCGGGCGCTGAAGAGATCCATTATCCGGCTGAAGTCTTCTATCAAGCAGCATCTTCAATCTTCTTTCTTCCGGATTCATCTTCATCCCGCCGACGCTGCACATCCATCCTGGCCTACGACTTCCCGATGAATGATGGTTCCTTTAAGGGACGTCATCCAAGATGGCGTCCCTTGAATTCCGATTGGCTGATAGGATTCTATCAGCCAATCGGAATTAAGGTAGGAAAATTCTGATTGGCTGATTGAATCAGCCAATCAGATTCAAGTTCAATCCGATTGGCTGATTGGATCAGCCAATCAGATTGAGCTTGCATTCTATTGGCTGATCGGAACAGCCAATAGAATGCAAGCTCAATCTGATTGGCTGATTGGATCAGCCAATCGAATTGAACTTGAATCTGATTGGCTGATTCCATCAGCCAATCAGAATTTTCCTACCTTAATTCCGATTGGCTGATAGAATCAGCCAATCGGAATTTCCAGGGACGCCATCTTGGCAGATTAGGGGTTAAAAATTTTTATTAGAGTGGCGGCGATGTGGGGGGGGGCTCGGTTTAGGGGTACATAGGTAGTTTATGGGTGTTAGTGTACTTTAGAGCACAGTAGTTAAGAGCTTTATGAACCGGCGTTAGCCCATAAAGCTCTTAACTCCTGGCTTTTCTCTGCGGCTGGAGTCTTGTTGTCAGAGTTCTAATGCTCACTTCAGTCAAGACTCTAAATACCAGCATTAGAAAGATCCCATTGAAAAGATAGGATACGCAAATGGCGTAGGGGGATCTGCGGTATGGAAAAGTCGCGCCTGGAAAGTGAGCGTTAGACCCTTTCCTGACTGACTCTAAATACTAGTGGGCGGCCAAAACCAGCGTTAGGAGACCCTAACGCTGGTTTTGACGGCTAACGCAGAACTCTAAATCTAGGTGTAAGAGAACATATCAAATTTGAAGCTAAAAGTTAATTGGAAAGTTGTTTAAAATTGCATGTCCTATCTGACTCATGAAAGTTTAATATCCACTTAGTCGACTGTCCCTTTAAGTTAAGGGAGATCAGCTCAAGAATGTATAAAGGGACAAAGCGTCAAACCCGACATCAGGCAGTTGGAGCTCTTACTAATGTAATTCTAATCCTTCAGAAAGCAATTTGCACATCTGCTTTATACAATGTTTTGTGTTTTACTTCTTTTGCCAGGGATAAACATAAGGCTATCCTATAAACTTTGATGGGCATATGGATCTTATCTGCTGTTAAAATCACTGTGTTAAAAAAAAAAAAAATACAAACAAAACATTCTATGTAACATTTGCAAAAATAAAGCATGACCATCTGTATAATCAATTATGATTGTAATTAATTAAATGATGCAATTACACAAAGTAATATGAATGGGTCAACTGCAAAATGCCTTTTTCTGTAATTCATATGAAAGAGCAGCGAACAATATCTTTTTTTTTTTGCATGAAAAATGTGAAGTAATATCTTTTTCAATTAAAACTAACACAGGTGTATCATCTGTTCTTTGCCCTGTATCATAAGACAGCCGTCAGCCAATCCCATACTCATATACATATACACTGTGAACTCTTGCACATGCTTAGTAGGAAATAGAAAAATACGGTGCACATAATGGAAGTACTAAATCAGATTCTTTTTGCTGTTTTTGTATTTTTTTTAAATGGTATACTCTATCTAAATCATGGAAGTATAATGTTTGCTTTAGTTTCCCTTTAAACAGTTTTGACTTTATATTTATTTAGCCAATAAAATGTAATTTCTGTTGCCTTGCTATAGAATAACATTAGGCAAGTCAAAACACTTTTAAAACAAATTAGCTTATTGTTTGCTGTAATTGGTTTTTCAGTAGCTAAACACAAGCCGACACTTGCGTTATTTCGAGGAGCTGATTTGGCCTTGAGTCTGCAGACAACAAGCTTAGCCACCATCTTAATGTTAGTATATAATGCATTATTTTGTAGTTGTTATCAGTGAAAGCCGAGGGAAGAAATGTAGCAGGATTACCACTGAGAAGCAAACAGGGTGCATTACAAGTTTTTAGAATGAGAAAATCTACAATTTTAAGAGCTAATTATAAAAGGGGAGCAAAATAAATAATGAAAGCATAATACAAAGCTATTTTATTATGCATATCTAAATTAATAAAAATCTCAACTAAATTAATAAAAATCTCAAGGTGTTTGAAAAACTTGCAATCAAACACACAGTGCATCATCAAAATGAATAAAATAGCAGTTTGTTTTTTCATATACTACATGGCTAAATATTTTTTGCTTCTTTGTAGGTCTATGAAAACTTCTATGGCAACTTAACTAATTAAAACAGCTGCTAATTTCTAATGGATTAGAATAGCAGGGTAAATAAGGCCAAAAATACTTGAGTTTTTTGCACAGCAAACTCCAAAACATTGGAGTAGAGCCCATTGAAATAGGCTGATTTAAAATGAGATGTTTCTGTTGAAAATCTGACTGCATTGTAAATTATATGCGTGGCTAATTGCCACCATTGTTGTATGACCTTTAACAAATGTTGATTTGTTTTATAAAGAAATTGACCAGAATGCATATTAAGTTTGACATTATAGTTAATTAAATGAATTCATTAAAGCCCCCCAATATATATCAGAAAATGTTACTCCCACTACATGTATTTCAGTTCATATTTTCTATAGTATGAGCTCAGCTGCATGAAGCATGATTTTTTATTAACTCTCAATTTTACCTACACAACAAAAGCTATGCTTCTAGATATGCGAGTAATGGCACGTAGAAGTTCAATTTGGATATCACTGATGCAGGTGAGGCCAAAACTCCTTTCATTCACACCCTACATTTGTAGGTTGCATACTGAATAATTAACAACCATAAACTTGCTTTATCATTATGAGACAAATATATGGCACATGATTAAAGAGACGTTCTAATACAAAAATAAACACTCTAATTCATTAGAACATGCCATTTTTTCCTTACTGACTATAGTGAATCATGTCCGCACGGGGTATGATAAATCTACCCCAGAGCATGAAATTTGAAATAACTTTCCAGTTTACTTCTATTATCATAGAGGTTTTTTTAAACTAAACGCTCTCAAGCCGTTTTACTCGTCACCATCCATGTTTCCTTTTAGAGAGCTACATATTTGTTCCAAAATACTGGCCGATGGGTTATTGCTCAAAATAGTGAGTTAAAATTACTATGATAAATATTAAAGGGCCCTAAATGAGTAATAATAAATGCTTTGATTCATTAGTGCTTTTTTATTATTTAATGAATGATCCTAGCTGCAATACATTGCCATTCCTGAGCATGTTTATTTGGAGGAATTAATACAGAGATGTTAATGTACCAGCGAATGTGGCAGCAAGTGGGTTCATGCCACTATCTATCAGCAATTGCATTTAACTGCTAGCATTTTATGCTACAGCCAGGAGAAATCTGTAAGGGTTTCAGGTGAACACATATTATGTAGGTGCACCACTGGTATCTAGGCATAATAATAATATTATTATTAATAATAATTATTATTATGATGCATTTCTACCCAAGGGAAATCAATGTGCTTAGCACACAAGCCATAAGAGAGGGGGGAGAGGGGGGCGTGTCCTACTAGGTCAGATATAAGTGTCCTCCTCAGTACAAACTGGCAAGTGTTGGTCTAAAGCATATGAGTATTCTGGGTGTTGGTCTAGTTAACGTGTATCTACTAGCTTGTGCTGAAATCATGATAGAATATTATATGGCTTATTAGTAGGTATGCATAAGATAAATATGAGGATGAATCAGCAATTTATCAATTGGGATATACTAATTACGGGATATGGGCATAGAGATATGAGCATAGACATATATTGAGGAGGTAGTATTCTTGCCTTTTCAATGTACAGTAGGTAGATGACATTTAAATGTCAATACTCAGGACTCTATGTAGTATATACATCTGCGTCATGGAGGCTTAAACATGAGAATAAACATAGATCAGTGTAACTTATGAGTAATACAAGTTATGAGGAACCTAACTACTTGTCCAAATTGTTACTTTACACGTACAAGCTATAAACCATGAGATGTAAGTATAAGATACTGTTCTAGAGTCTGGATAGATAAACTACTCATCTGTCTAGTTAGTAGTTAGCTAGCACTTAATATGATAGCTTGAGTGTTTTCCACATCGTTATCATTTATATTCCACAAATGTTGCTTTGAAAATGACTTGATGGCTTAACATATAAATATTGACATGGGAATATAGTTAAGTAGTCAGCAGACACACAGCGCTTTTGATAATGTAGTACAAATAAACAGCAACAATAGTGGTCATAACACTGAACAAAAATCTAAAGTAAGACACTAATAATAATAGTAGAGTATATAATAGTTGTAATGCCTTATGCTGTGATGCTATTAAAACTGCATGTGTAACATGCCAACTATATACTGATCAAAAGGAGGAGCAATGGAACTGTGAGGAGGATTTAGAAACAAATTCGGCAGGTGACTGTGTGTCTCTAATCCCTCAGGAGGTCTCGGTGGTGTTGACAGTTGGCTCAAACAAGTTATGCACTAAGTTTGTAGAGCTAAGTATTCCTAATCAGAAGACTTATTAGAGGAACCCAGAGGGTATATTTTGCTTTTAGAAACTCTAGTGAATTATACAAATTATAGATCTTTTGTGAGTTGAGTCAGGAGGGGTTACCTAATGAGTCAGGCATCCTTTAGCCATTAGCCAGAGCTGTAAGAGTTAATGGTATGGTTTCTAATTGGGCTAGTGAATATGCTATGGTATGGCGGGGTATTAAGAATAGTTATCTAGGGAGGGGCAGTACAGGGCTATTAAAATATTGACATGTGATCATGGAGGGGTGGTTGGAAAAGGAGGGATATCTATAGTACATATTTCCAAAAGAGGATGGGGTAGACAGAGAAAGATCTGGTAGGTATGTTGTTTGAAACACATATGCATTTAGTGTTGCGCACAATTGGCTATGAATATAGTACAAGTTTAAACATAGACATAAGACAGGGTGTCTTTTATGCAATATCAACAATAGCTAGACAGTGAGATCCCCAAAGAGGTGAGGGGAACATGTACAAAATCAACTCTACCTTGTAACCCATCCCTACTGTATAACAACATATGTCCCCACAATGAACTAAACAGGAGAGAGCTAGTAAAATCTGATCTATGTCTGTATGAGGAATTATGACAAGTTTAACTGGGGAGCGTCCACATGTGTAATAAACTAGCTGCAACCGGCTTGATAGTGCAATGTCACGTAGATATATATAGATAAGGCCACAAAGGCAGATGAGGCCCAAAAACATATAGGCATAAATCAGTAGGGATAATAGAGGAAAGGCAAGGGGCAAAAATGGGTCTTAAAATAGAACAGGAATATCCACAACTTTGTTTAGGGAAGGAAGTCTGTATCTGTAATTACCCCATGCCTCTCTTAGGTGGTCTGTCTGTGTCGTGCCAGCAACTGATAAAAGGGTCAGACCTTGTACAAAGTGGCCGCAGTTTCAGCAACCCCTCTATGCTGGATCGTCTCTTGCTACTCAGCTGCATATACAAATGATCCGGTATCTTCCCTGGGGTTGTGGAGCTGCCCCATGAGTCAGGCGGATCTTTCCAGGAATCGGTGAGGGAGGGGACAATGGCCTGTGCCGACCGGATGACTTGGGTGCAGGGGGCCGCTCCGGTATAACAGATGGCCTCAGTAACATTCGCATGTCGGGTGCTCTCCGGTTTCCTCCTGCCGCTATTGCACTGCGGGGCCCTGTTAGGTCGGGTAAGAGAGGATAGACTGGCTTTGTTCCGGTATTCTGAGTGCTCCCATGTAGGGGTGTCCACCCACTGGGCTGCTTGCTCCCTTGTTACCAAGCTAGGTTTGGAGTCGCATATGGGCTCTGATGATATGTGCTGCCTTCTTAGGTGAGGTGTCTCCTGGTGGGTAGCGGTATCTGTCCCTTTAGGTTTTTCAGCTGGCTCGTGAGCTGCCTTCCCCATGGCTGCATGTAAGGTGCTGTGTAGGTCCTCAAAGTTGCGGAGCATCTGTAATTCCAGCTCCCTAAGGGCTGCCTGTATCTGTAGATTTACACCCCTCTCCAGTTTTAATTAACAAACAGCTTTTATTACTCAAGTTAAAAACACTCAAATACTTTACCTTAGAGGGCTGAGTTGGCCCTGTCAGGTACAGTAGATGATGAAGATAGGTCAGTTGGTAAATTGGCTATCTTCTAAAGTCTGAAGCAGAGTTTAACCCTAGACACTGTCATTTAAACATGCTGGCTTTACAGCATACTACCTGATCAAATGTGATGTTAAGAGATCAGGGTGTTCCCGTTCATACTGATCTCTAGATAGGGGCTGTTAAAATGTCATGTGAATGGGACTTTTGTGCCCTCCATAAAAAAATATATTGTCTACAGATCATTTCTTGGGGTTTTAATGAAAGTGTTTGAGTAGATTTTATTCTGATTGCTAGTATCTACAGGTTAGTAATGTTAATAATTTGGGATTAGCTTGTACTTCCCTATATTTCTATACATTGTTGTACAGTTAACCTAGTATATTGAAAATTAATAATGTACACATATTTGTTATAAAGCAAGAATTCTGTATATGTGTCTTACAGTCCACAATTACTACATTATGAAACATGGCACCAGAATAGAAGGAGTTAAGCATCCTGCAATACGAGAGTAGTTCAGGTATAGGGGGCGCAGGTCCAAGGGTATCCTTTGGCTCAAACAAGTACCTCTGCAGATTCCGTCAATATGGAATGGCCTCTTGATAGCACTAGGAATAAAACTCCATATGTGTGTGTATATACAAAACCCAATGTATACAAAAGCAGAATACTCACTGGAATAAAGCTCAAATTTCAATGATGTAATAAAAACAGCAGGTTCTTTTAATAAAAAACATCTTTTATCCTTGTATAGTTCAACACGTTTCAACGATCGTCGTCTTTCTCAAGAGCAATAAAAACATTAAACAGAGTGGTCTGTTGCTTTGCACATTCACCTTGTTGCAAATCTCGGTATGTACTGAATAAATTATTTACTATAAACCCAGTGGAGGCTCCTCCATTTGTGCACTCGAGCACGTGCCCCCCTGTCAGATGCAGAGGGAAAAAAAAAATTTGCTGAATAAAATATAATTTTTCCAATAGCCCCCTATTAGAAAAATTATATTTTATTTTTAACCCCCAAAAATAATAATCTGATGCTTTTTTTTTATTAAAGTAAAAAAAATGTTTTTCCTGGTGTGTCTCTTTAACACAATCGCACGTGCGATAGAGCCCTATATCCTGCCTGTCAGTGATGTCTATTTCACTGCAGGAATCTGGACCAGGCTCAAAGTGATTGCCTATAGATCCCTGTTCGCACAAGCTGAACTGTGCGAGTGGGGAGGGACAACGTCAAGGAGCCAAGTTCAGCTGCGCTCTGATTGGCTGCAGGTATCCCTGCATCACCGGCTCCTCCCCCGCATCAAACAGGCGTTCTAGCCAAGTTGCCTGTGTGCCCTCGTATAGGCTGCGCCTGCACGCCACTTTGCCGGGTAGTACCCTATTGTTTGTCTTTTATGCGTTGCTGTGTTACACAGCAACGCATAGAAGACAAACAATAGGGAAGCTGAAGATTCGCACTGACTTCTCACACACTGCCTGGCCCTTTAAGAGACCTCTGCTGCTGATTGTGGCCAGCAGGGGCAATCCCGGGGTTTAAAGTGAAAGTGAAACTGGAATCTTCTAAGGAAACCATCACAGGCTAACAGGTATGTGGTGGGGGCTCAGACTGGCGGATCTGGGTGCTGGGGGGGGGGGAGGAGCAGGAGGCGAATCACATGCAGCAGCCTGGGACATTCCTGCAATCAGTGCAGTATGGATGACTTGTCCTTGCACAGCCTGCAAGTGTATCCGGGGATGGAGGGACGGCTGTGACCCTGCTTAAGGGGTGTTAGAGGCAGCAGGAGGTGGGACAGGTAAGGAGGGTGTGTGTGCAGCATAAAGGCTGTATCAGTGATGGGTTTGTATCAGGATGCTGTGCTATGGATATCACAGCATCCCCACTGCATTCTGATGGGAGGGGTGACACTGAGAAATGGAGATAGGTAATAAAGATGATCAGCCCATGGCACAGGGTGGAATCACACTTGCTCTCATTAGTGGTGCTGAGTGAGACACTGGCATCCGTGTCAAATCTATTCTAAGTGTGTGTCTGTCTGTTCAGCCACGTTTAATGGATTCATGTGGATGATGTGCCAGTGACAGACAGGCAGGAGCTAATACTGTGATGTGAATGTCAGACAGTAAGTGCGGGAGATGATGTTGCACTACATATGTATGGCAGGGATGTGTTACTGGAGGTGTGTATGTACTAATATATATACTGGGTACAAGAGTCCTGTCACTGGGGCAGTATAAGGACTTTATAAATATAAATAAATATACTATACACACACAATAAAATGGGCAGAGCCATCTGAGGGGCGGGGCTAGTGCTCCCCCATCTTCAAAAGTCACCAGCCGCCACTGTATAAACCGAATGTTCAGTCATTTTTCACTCAGGCTTGGAGAATACTAGTGCCATTGATTTAAAGCCTCAAGCTCAAAATAAAGAAACTATCGCCGAGATTACGAGTTTGGCGTTAACAGGGGTGCGGGGCTAAAGAGGCTTTTATTTCAAACGCTACCTTAAGCCAACGCTGGTATTACAGGTTTTTTTAAACCTGGCGTTAGCCGCAAAAAGGTGAGCGTAGAGCAAAATTTAGCTCCACATCTCACCTCAATACCAGCGTTGCTTATGGTAGTGGTAAGCTGGCTAAACGTGCTCATGCACGATTTCCCCATAGGAAACAATGGGGCTGAGCTGGCTGGAAAAAACCTAACACCTGCAAAAAAGCAGCATCCAGCTTCTAACGCAGCCCCATTGTTTCCTATGGGGAAAGAAAAAATTTGTCTGCACCTAACACCCTAACATGAACCCTGAGTCTAAATACTCCTAATCTTACACTTATTAACCCCTTATCTGCCGCCCCTGACATCATCGCCACCTGCATTATACTATTAACCCCTAATCTGCCGCTCTGGACACCGCCGCCACCTACATTATAGTTATAAACCCCTAATCTGCTGCCCCCAACACCGCCACCACCTACATTATAGTTATTAACCCCTAATCTGCCCCCCCAACCTCGCCGCAACTATATTAAATTAATTAACCCCTAATCTGCCGCTGCCAACGTCGCCAATACTACAGGGAGTGCAGAATTATTAGGCAAATGAGTATTTTGACCACATCATCCTCTTTATGCATGTTGTCTTACTCCAAGCTGTATAGGCTCGAAAGCCTACTACCAATTAAGCATATTAGGTGATGTGCATCTCTGTAATGAGAAGGGGTGTGGTCTAATGACATCAACACCCTATATCAGGTGTGCATAATTATTAGGCAACTTCCTTTCCTTTGGCAAAATGGGTCAAAAGAAGGACTTGACAGGCTCAGAAAAGTAAAAAATAGTGAGATATCTTGCAGAGGGATGCAGAACTCTTAAAATTGCAAAGCTTCTGAAGCGTGATCATCGAACAATCAAGCGTTTCATTCAAAATAGTCAACAAGGTGGCAAGAAGCGTGTGGAAAAACCAAGGCGCAAGATAACTGCCCATGAACTGAGAAAAGTCAAGCGTGCAGCTGCCAAGATGCCACTTGCCACCAGTTTGGCCATATTTCAGAGCTGCAACATCACTGGAGAGCCCAAAAGCACAAGGTGTGCAATACTCAGAGACATGGCCAAGGTAAGAAAGGCTGAAAGACGACCACCACTGAACAAGACACACAAGCTGAAACGTCAAGACTGGGCCAAGAAATATCTCAAGACTGATTTTTCTAAGGTTTTATGGACTGATGAAATGAGAGTGAGTCTTGATGGGCCTGATGGATGGGCCCGTGGCTGGATTGGTAAAGGGCAGAGCGCTCCAGTCCGACTCAGACGCCAGCAAGGTGGAGGTGGAGTACTGGTTTGGGCTGGTATCATCAAAGATGAGCTTGTGGGGCCTTTTCGGGTTGAGGATGGAGTCAAGCTCAACTCCCAGTCCTACTGCCAGTTTCTGGAAGACACCTTCTTCAAGCAGTGGTACAGGAAGAAGTCTGCATCCTTCAAGAAAAACATGATTTTCATGCAGGACAATGCTCCATCACACGCATCCAAGTACTCCACAGCGTGGCTGGCAAGAAAGGGTATAAAAGAAGAAAATCTAATGACATGGCCTCCTTGTTCACCTGATCTGAACCCCATTGAGAACCTGTGGTCCATCATCAAATGTGAGATTTACAAGGAGGGAAAACAGTACACCTCTCTGAACAGTGTCTGGGAGGCTGTGGTTGCTGCTGCACGCAATGTTGATGGTGAACAGATCAAAACACTGACAGAATCCATTGATGGCAGGCTTTTGAGTGTCCTTGCAAAGAATGGTGGCTATATTGGTCACTGATCTGTTTTTGTTTTGTTTTTGAATGTCAGAAATGTATATTTGTGAATGTTGAGATGTTATATTGGTTTCACTGGTAAAAATAAATAATTGAAATGGGTATATATTTGTTTTTTGTTAAGTTGCCTAATAATTATGCACAGTAATAGTCACCTGCACACACAGATATCCCCCTAAAATAGCTATAACTAAAAACAAACTAAAAACTACTTCCAAAACTATTCAGCTTTGAAATTAATGAGTTTTTTTGGTTCATTGAGAACATGGTTGTTGTTCAATAATAAAATTAATCCTCAAAAATACAACTTGCCTAATAATTCTGCACTCCCTGTATAATAAAGTTATTAACCCCTAAACCTAAGTCTAACCCTAACCCTAACACCCCCTAACTTAAATATAATTTAAATAAATCTAAATTAAATAACTACAATTAAATAAATTATTCCTATTTAAAACTAAATACCTATAAAATAAACCATAAGATAGCTACAATATAACTAATAGTTACATTGTATCTATCTTAGTATCTTAGGGTTTATGTTTATTTTACAGGCAACTTTGTATTTATTTTAACTAGGTACAATAGTTATTAAATAGTTAACTATTTAATAACTACCTAGCTAAAATAAGTACAAAATTACCTGTAAAATAAAACCTAACCTAAGTTACAATTACACCTAACACTAAACTATCATTAAATAAATTACCTAAACTACCTACAATTAATTACAATTAAATACAATAAACTAAATTATGAAGAAAAAAAACCCACACTAAATTACAGTAAAAAATAATTACAATAAGTTTAGGCTAATTACACCTAATCTAAGCCCCCTAATAAAATAAAAGGGCCTTTTGCGGGGCATTTCCCCAAAGTAATCAGCTCTTTTACATGTAAAAAAAAAATACAATACCCCCCCAACATTAAAACCCACCACCCACACACCCCTACTCTAAAACCAACCCAATACCCCCTTAAAAAACCTAACACAACCCCATTGAAGATCACCCTTCCTTGAGCCGTCTTCACCCAGCCGGGCACAAGTAGTCATACGATCCAGCCAGAAGTCTTCATCCGATGGGGCAGAAGAGGTCCTCCAGACCGGCAGAAGTCTTCATCCTATCCGGGCAGAAGAGGACATCCAGACTGGGAGAAGGCTTCATCCAAGTGGCATCTTCTATCTTCATCCATCCTACGAGGAGCGACTCCATCTTGAAGACATCCGGCGCGGAGCATCCTTCCAGAAATGACAACTAACGACGAATGACGGTTCCTTTAAATGACGTCATCCAAGATGGCATCCCTCGAATTCCGATTGGCTGATAGGATTCTATCAGCCAATCAGAATTAAGGTAGGAAAAATCTGATTTGCTGATGCAATCAGCCAATCGGATTGAAGTTCAATCCGATTGGCTGATTGGATCAGCCAATAGAATGCAAGGTCAATTCTATTGGCTGATCCAATCAGCCAATCGGATTGAACTTCAATCCGATTGGCTGATTGCATCAACCAATCAGATTTTTCCTACCTTAATTCCGATTGGCTGATAGAATCCTATAAGCTAATCAGAATTCGAGGGACGCCATCTTGGATGACATCATTTAAAGGAACCGTCATTCGTCGTTAGTCGTCGTGCTGGAAGGATGCTCCGCGCCTGATGTCTTCAAGATGGAGTCGCTCCTTGTCGGATGGATGAAGATAGAAGATGCCGCTTGGATGAAGCCTTCTCCTGGTCCGGATGTCCTCTTCTGCCCGGATATAATGAAGACTTTTGCCAGTCTGAAGGACCTCTTCTGCCCCTGGGATGAAGCCGGATCGGATGACCACTTGTGCCCGGCTGGGTGAAGACGGCTCAAGGTAGGGTGATCTTCAATGGGGTAGTGTTAGGTTTTTTTAAGGAGGTATTGGGTGGGTTTTAGAGTAGGGGTATGTGGGTGGTGGGTTTTAATGTTGGTGGGGTATTGTTTTGCTTTTTTACAGGTAAGAGAGCTGATTACTTTGGGGCAATGCCCCGCAAAAGGCCCTTTTAAGGGCTATTTGTAATTTAGTATAGGGTAGGGCATTTTATTATTTTGGGGGGCTTTTTTATTTTATTAGGGGGCTTAGATTAGGTGTAATTAGCTTAAACTTCTTGTGATTTTTTTTTCTGTAATTTTGTGTTTTTTTTCTGTAATTTAGTTTATTGTATTTAATTGTAATTAATTGTAGGTAGTTTAGGTAATTTATTTAATGATAGTGTAGTGTTAGATATAATTGTAACTTAGGTTAGGTTTTATTTTACAGGTAATTTTGTACTTATTTTAGCTAGGTAGTTATTAAATAGTTAAATAACTATTTAATAACTATTCTACCTAGTTAAAATAAATACAAAGTTGCTTGTGAAATAAATATAAATCCTAAGCTAGCTACAATGTAACTATTAGTTATATTGTAGCTAGTTTAGGGTTTATTTTACAAGTAAGTATTTAGTTTTAATTAGGAATAATTTATTTAATTTTGTTAAATTTATTTAGTTTAATTTAAATTATATTTATATTTAAGTTAGGGGGGGGTTAGGGTTAGGTTTAGACTTAGGTTTATGGGTTAATACTTTAATATAGTAGTAGCGACGTTGGGGGTGGCAGATTAGGTGTTAATAAATGTAAGTAGGTGTCGGCGATGTTAGGGACGGCAGATTAGGGGTTAATAAAATTTAACTAGTGTTTGCGAGGCGGGAGTGTGGCGGTTTAGGGGTTAATACATTTATTAAAGTGGCGGCGATGACCGGTCGGCAGATTAGGGGTTAATAATTGTAGGTAGGTTGCGGCGACATTGGGGGCAGCAGATTAGGGGTTAATAAATATAATATAGGTGTCAGCGAGTCGGGGAAGAAAAGTGAGCGGTGAGCCTCTAACTGTCAGACTCGTAATACCAGCGTTAGGTAAAAAGCAGCGTTGGGACCTCTCAACGCTGCTTTTTAAGGCTAACGCCAAACTCGTAATCTCGCTGTATGATTTTACGTTCAGGAGACTGCAGTTATTTCCCAAAGTGGCACCTATAATTATACATTTCAATATTTTTTACATATAGCAGTGTCACATCACTCTGATGGCCATTGTATAATTAGTGTGAGTCTGAGTTGTGTTTAATTGTACAAGATGGTGGGAAAAAGTAAAAAATAAAAATTATCAGATTTGTTTTAATATGTTTTACAGAAATAATGGGGTTAATTATTGTTCTAGAATATTTTTTCTTTGATCTTCTGGCATACAGATCTATATTACAATTGTCATTTTGCTGAAATGCAGTTGGGGCTCCTTTATGTACGCTATTGTCACACAGAGAGTTAAAACAATGTGCCCCATTTGTTAATAGTTCAAAAGGGGATTCAAACTATGCTTTATCAGTTAGTAGTACTAAGAGGGTTAAATCACTGCTCTGTATGCGTGTTACTAGATTAAAGGGGGATAAGTCACTGCTCTGTGTATATTACTGGCATCCAAGTTAGTCACATGTGCCGTCATGGGGTTTAATCATTCTTCTGTTTCCATGGTAGCCAAAGGGGGCAATGTTTACTCTGAATGTGTTACTAGCAGCCAATAATAATAATGTACAATTTTCATTAGTCTGTATTTCTGACAGAAAGAGGGAGTTAAATAACTTCTCAGTTGTAAAAAATATACACGATAGTTTGGGGTTCAACACATTTGACAAGCTTTTGGTCCATAAATAAAACTCATAGAAGCACCATAGCAACTGTGCAGAGCACTTTTTAGATACATGAGTTGAATTATATATGTTTGTTTTTTAAACCTAAAATGAACTAAAATATAGACTTGTCATTCACATAAAACATTTAATTATTCACATTGTGCATTTTTATTACCAGCATTCTGCATTGAGGGTAAAATATACTACGCACTTTCACAAAAACCTTTTATTTACAAATATGGCAATTGGCAAACTATAAATTGAGTCAGTATTTGAAGACGTTAATTAATTATGGTTTATGTTGCATATTGTAAGTCTGTAGAAATACTGTTTTAAAGACAACATAATAATAGCATAACCCTTGGTATCTTAATACATCATACAATTTGTTATATAATGTTTATATACATAAAAATGTAGATTGTTTTTGCTATCTTGCCCTATCAAATATTATCAATACCAATAACTTATAAATTAAAGTAAGAAACAAAAGCAGCAAGGTCAATCCTGGTGTATTTTCTGTGTGTCTAGAGACTTCCATTGTCTTTTTCTTGCATCAGCAAACATGAAATACAAACCTCTCAGCACTTGCCATCACTGAGCAGACACTCCAGGTCTGACTCTCAACTCTAACCTTAACAAGCAGAGGTCAACAGGAAATAAAACTTAAAGATGGTGTTGAATGCAGAGTGTATTGTCTTAGAAAGGGCTGAACTCAGAATAGAGGGTATCAGTGGGGCATCTGGTCACTTGAAATACCTTTTTACCTGGTCATTTACTAAACACATCAACTAACTCATGGGTAAACATGTAAAGTATTAACTTGTTTATAATTCAAATTCTTTATAAAAACTTGAATTTCTATATTTGTTCAATTTATTTGACCTTTTAGAGGTTGGTAATATATACCAGATATTTGCTAACAAATTATAAATCATATTAATGACAATAATTTAAGTTGACAAAAAGTATGCATTGTTTCTAGTGGACGCTTGTTTGGTGTAAGACAATCTGAAGATATTAACGGGAAAAAGGAAACAAGCATATCAAATATGTGTGAAATCAATTTCAAAATATTTTTATTAGGATGTAAATCTTGTGCAACTTTTATTAGAATAATACAAAGTTTGATTTGGAGCATATTCTAAATGTTAAATATAAAAATTGGGCATATGCTATAGAGATATAGGGGTATATTTATTAAAGTGTGGACGGAAATGATACGATGTTGTGTACATATCATGTCCGCCGCACATCGATAAATGCCAACAGCATACGCAGTCTGCATTTACCATTGAACCAGCCGTTCTTTGAACGGCTGGTGCAATGCTGTCCCCTGCAGATTTGCAGCCAATCAGCCGCTAGCAGGGGGTGTCATTCAATCTGATCGTATTCGATCGGGTTGATTTCTGTCCGCCGCCTCAGAAGGCTCGCAAAAAACAAGGGGCCTCAAGCTCCATACAGAGCTTGATAAATATGCTCCTTAGACAGAAACAGAGAACACAAATTTTAAAGGGACAGTCTAGTCAAAATTAAACTTTCATTATTCAAATAGGACTTCTAATTTTAATAAACATTCCAATTTAGTTTTATTACCAAATTTGCTTTGTTTTCTTGTTATTCTTAGTTGAAACTAAACCTAGGTAGGCTCTTATGTTAATTTCTAAGCCCTTGAGGGCTGCCTCTTATAACACGTTTTTTAAATTGCTTTTAACAATAAGAGACTGTGGGCCATATAGATAAAACTGTGTTCAGGCACAGGGAGTTATTTAAGAGTTAGCACAACACAATGCTAAATGCAAGTAAATAGATAATAAACAGTCACAGTCATGTGATCAGGGGGCTGGAAGAAGGTTCCTAGATACAAGGTAATCACAGAGGTAAAATGTATATTAATATAACTGTTGGATATGCAAAACTGAGGGATGGGTAATAAAGGGATTATCTGTCTTTTAAAACAATAACAATTCTATTGTAGACTGTCCCTTTAATAAAATGTCATGGAAACCCACAAATAATTTTCATAACAGTGTTTTCACCTTTATACTTTGAAAAATGAAAAAAGATAAACTTTGGGGTTCATAAATGGGCACCAGTTATGAAGCTAAATAATATGCAAAATGATGCACATCTTTATCATGGACAAAACTTAAAGGGACATTCCAGTCAAAAATTAAAAGCACATAGATTATTTACATGTTCAAATAGTAAAAGTTATTACTGCTTTAGTGGTAACATTTTTATCTGCACGTGCATGTGAAGCATAGCTAGATATTGTCACTGCATCCACTTTATAAATACTACAGCTGCTCAGATCATCAGTGGGGCTTGTCAGCAATTAACAAATTGAGTCATTACCAGATGGTACAAGCACCTTAGGCTCTCTGAGCAAGTGCTGTGTTTAAAATGCTGGTCCACGGTGCATACTTAAATACACTTTTGAAACAGCAATAGCTTTTATTAGAAGCATTTTTGCTAATACATTTATATTACAAAAATGCTTCTATTCAATACTGAAATGCATTCATGTCCAATTTTGGCTGAAATATCCCTTTAATCTAATTTCAAAGACACATGTATTTCAAACAATAGGGTAGAACTATTTTGTGTAATTACAGTCATTAAACTTTTCTTATGAAAGAATCACCCAGTGTCTAAGCATGTGTTGCAATACATTCAGACGTTGTCAGTGGCGTAGATTCATTCAATAAGACCTGTTTGTGTTATAAAAACAAAATATTCACCTCAACTTCACCCCTCACCACAGATGTAACCTCTCTTTGTCACGAGTTATGCCCCATTATGATCAATAGAAACACATTTATTTAACGTAATCATTCACTTCTCGAGGCATAGAACTATAAAAGGATACCAACGTCACACTTGTAAAAAAAAAACATTTAAAAAAACACCCTCTATAAAACCATTCTAACATATGCACAAAATTAAACAGCTGAAAACAGTTAAAGAAACAAAAATGATATAACCTCCAGAAAACCGGTAACATCCATAAAAAGGACACTAAAGTCAAAATAAAATTTTCATGATTCTGATAAAGTATGTAGTAAGAGACTTTCCAATTTACATCAATTAACAAATGTTGCAGTCTTTTTATATGCACACTTTGCACACTGCACAAATTTACAGTGTATATGTATACTAGTCTGTGATTGGCTGATGGTTGTCACATGATACAGGGACCAGCAAATAGAGTAAAAATACATTTGTCAGAAATATATCTACTGCTTATTTGTAATTTAGAGTGTTTTTACATTGTCTTTTTATTATTTCCATTTATGCAATTCTACGGTATTTAATGGCTCTTTAACAATTACATGCATTTACAGTAGCCATTTTAAAAACACGTCTCTGAAGGGCTTCAGTTATAATTACTGCTTTTCTCTTTGCTAGGAGTTTTGGTTTGATGTGTGAGATATGTTTTTTGGCACCTTATGCAGTTATAGATGCTAATTTGTGGGAAAGCTGACTGGTGATAGGATGGAAAAGATAGGTGAGGCGCAACTCATTGAAAACATGATCTCACCCGAACAATAAGACCCCAGCAGCATAATGAGCATCTATGAATCTAGTCCAGTCACTTCCTAAGACAAAAATAAGCAGTAACAGATACTGAAGGGCCTTTTTTTTGCACCTATTTGGCATTAAATGCAACAAACATATATAAAAAAAAACACATTTAAACTATGTAACAATAACCAGTTTACTTTTGTTTTCAAATTTCCTTCATTCTCTTGGTATCATTTGTTGAAGGAGCAGCAATGCACTACTGGTTTCTAACTGAACACATGGGTGAGCCAATGACAATCAGTATATATATGCAGCCACCAATCAGCATTTAGAACTTAGGTTCTTTACTGCTCCTGAGCTTTCCTAGATAAACCTTTCAGCAAAGGATAACAAGCGAAGGAAGCAAATTAAATAATAGAATTAAATTGGAAAGTTGTTTAAAATTGTATTCTCTGTCTAAATCATGATGAATGTCTAATTATGACTTTACTGTCCCTTTAATGAATCCCATCAACTTGGGGGGGTTGAGAGAGTTGGTCTTTGACTGCACTTCCAACTACTGCTCTAAATTCTTTATATCTTTCTTGTCTATTTGCCTCTTTCCATTTCTCTTCCTATCTTTTCCCCCTTCACTAACTAGGTTTCTAGTGTTCCTGCTAAGTGGAGAGAAAATAATGTGGGATTACATAATACATTTATAGTTCAAAATTACAGTGTCAAGACCTGAATGACTGCAATATGGACCTTCAAGATAAATATAATGTACCCACCTTTTACTAAGCACCCGATTTCAACAGCATTCTATGCTCATGGACTACAGAAGTGTAAGGAGGTGGGGCGGATAATACAAGTAGCTATAGAGGAGGAAACAAATGCGATTGCCATTACAGACATACTAATAAGGATTGTTTTAAAAACTATAATTGTATTTCTATCTTGTTTGCCTCCTGGATCTATGTTACAATATCAAATCATTTAAGTGTTTTCAGATTAATTATAATAGGGGTTGTTTTACAACTCAATTTTTCATTTGATATATAAATATACTGTATCTATCTATCTATCTATCTATCTATCTATCTATCTATTTATCTAAATGAAGAAGTCCTGACTGACTTACTGACTCAATGCCCAGCTCAAACCGTTTAACCTAGAAACGTAAAATTTGGAAGGTACATTTTTTTTATGACGTAGGCACCCACTAAGGAAGGAAAATTACATCCATAAGGGGGTGAAAAAGGGTGGTGGTTATGTTTATGAGGATACCTATATCTAAAAAACCAACAATGTTTCAGATGTGAAAATTGGTATTTAGATTCTCCTTGAAAAATAAAGAAACATGTGTTTTACCATTTCCCCAAAATCCACTTGAAGGGGGTCAAAGGGGGGGGGGCTGATTTATGAGGATACCTATATCTCAAAAACCAAAGATGTTACAGACATAAAAAATAGTATTTAGATTCTCCTTGAAAAATAAACAAACGTGTTTTATCATTGCCTCAAAATCCGCTTTAGGGGGTCAAAAGGGGGGCTGATTTATGAGGATACATATATCTCAAAAACCAAACATGTTACAGACGTGAAAATTGGTATTTAGATTCTCCTTTAAAAATAAAGAAATACGTGTTTGAACATTTCCCGAAAAATCCACTTAAAGGGACATGAAACCCACATTTTTTCTTTCATGATTTAGAAAGAGCATGTCATTTTAAACAACTTTCTAATTTACTTCTATTATCTAATTTGCTTAATTCTCTTGATATCACATGCTGAAAAGCATATCTAGATATGCTCAGTAGCTGCTTATTGGTTGCTGCACATAGAGGCCTCGTGTGATTGGCTAAGACATGTGCATTGCTATTTCTTCAACAAAGGATATCTAAAGAATTGAGCAAATTAGATAGTAGAAGTAAATTGGAAAGTTGTGTAAAATTACACGTCCTATCTGAATCATGAAAGTTTAATTTTGACTAGACTGCCCCTTTAAGGGGGTCAAAACGTGGGGCTGATTTATGAGGATACCTATATCTCAAAAACCAAAGATCTTACAAATATGAAAATTGGTATTTAGATTACAAGAAACACCAAAAATTTGTGAAAACTCAAGAAGTTCATATCAGCGAGTGTGCAACTCGAATAGGCACACACATGAGGGCGCACATCGGTCGTTGCGAGTGGTTCGCTTTTCTCCGCAAATTTTTACAAATCACAAAATCCACGAGAGCAAAGCCACAGGCAACAGCTAGTATATATATATATATATATATATATATATATATATATATATACACATACATATATACACATACACATACATATATACACACACTTACATTTATATATACACACACACACAAATATAAACTTTGCAAAGGAAAATATAATACAAAGGTTACAAACTACTGGAATATTATTATTTTATTTTTTTTGGGTGCACTTCAATTTATTTATTTATTTCCTTTTTGGTTTGCTTTGTTGAATATAAAATCACTGTTTTTTCTTTAAATTTGTGATGGTCATCAGGTGATCCACAAATCCATGCCATGGGTTATTGGGTAGGAATGGATAAACCAGTAAAACTGTCTAATCCCTGATAAGTATGCAAGCATGTAAAAGGAATTAAAACTGAGGAGGCATATGATTGTGTTGGTGTGTCCCACTCCCAAGGAGAGAGAAAAAGTGGGAAATAAATGTATTTTTATCTAGTTTCTGCAAGAAGGACATTAAATTGTTTTCAGAATGTTGATTTTGTTGGTTATATTAAGATCCATTTCCATTTTGTAAATAATGACCTGCCTAATCAGTGCTTTAATAGCAAATCTGATTAGTGCAGGTGAAATCTAGTTGTCTAGTGTCCTAGCAACATTTATTATTATTATTATTTAAAATATATATATATTGTTCCTATTTTTAGTAAACCATTGTATTCTTGTCCCTCACCACCAATAGATTAGTGGCAGTTGTCACCAGTGAAGGAATAGGAAATACAGAATTAATAATAAAGTATTAGTTTTGATTTCACTTTAAATAGTTTTATATTTATATTATTTCCCTTTAAATTGCACTTTCAAAATGATTTATCATCCCCGGCCCGATCTAGAGCCAGCACTGTGGTAGATTGATTACTTGACATGAAATATTTTGTGAAGTACAAATTAAATGAGTTATATAAATTGGAATATCCTTGTTTTTATATATATAATAGAGGGATAACTTAGTTAAACAATGTATTAATTTTATTTATGGTGTCTAATGTCCCTTTAAATTTGAAAGCACCTTTGTATACAGTAGAATTACATAATTAACAAGTGCATAATAAAAAAAAAAAACAATGCAATAGCACTTACTTGAATTTCGAATAACCAGTAGATTTTTTTCTGCCAAATGTATTTTTTTCCATTTGCTGACCCCCTGTATCATGTGACAGCTGTCAGCCAATTGCAGACAAGTATACATATACACTGTCAACTTGTGCACATGCTTAGTAGGACCTGGTGCCTCAGAAAGTGTGCAAATAAAATATAATGGAAGTAAATTGGAAAGTCTCTTAAAACTACATAATCTTTTTGAATCATGAAAGTTTAATTTTGACTTTATTTTTTTTACTATGGCCTTTGATAATTCGACCCCATAGGGCCAAATTACGAGTGGTGCGCTAACAGTAATGCGAAAACGAAAAGGGGTTTAAGTAAACACGATTGCTTGAGCGCAATTGAAGTTAACGTATGTGGGGATAGAGTGACCTCTGGTTATCTGCTTAACATAACAAAAAAGTGCACTTACACTCATAATAATACCATCTAATAAAAATTATTAAAAAACATATTGCACAAAAAAGTTATAAGGGCTCAAAGATTTGAGATCTCAGGTGTTAGAAAAAAAAGGCAGGCAAAGGGCGAGATACATAGAGATACAAACATATACATGGCTAAATATGTGTATATATGTGTATATTATGGGCCAGAGTGGAGTGCTAACAGTTACGAGCGAGTGATAAGGGGTTTATCACGGGTGTTTGTGCTCATCGGGTTTACCGCTGGTATTACTAGTTGAAAGTAAACGCGATCGCTTGAGCACAATCACAATTTACACTAGAATGATTACTGCATCCTCAGAGCTCTGTTTTGCAAAACAAAAAAGTGTCACAAAACACATCAAAAATACATTACAAAGTAAAGTTACACTCATAATAACACCATCTAATAAATATTATTTAAAAAAAATATTGCACACAGAAGTTATAAAGGGCTCAAAGATATGAGGTTTCTGGTGTTAGAAAAAAGGCAGGCAAAGGGCTTACATACATGTCTAAATATATATATATATATATATGTAGTATATGTTATATCAATCAATAAATATACTATTATATACTATATACATATATATATATATTATATTCTGCACTCCATGCACTCCAACCTTTCTTCTCTTTCTGTAATGCCTGGGTGACTCTTCAATCACTCTTTTTACGTATCCATATGAAAAATAGAGGGCACTCACAGGTCTTTATATAGTTGATTCTTTATTTATTTAGTAAAAAATGACATAATTCAGGTCTGAAGAACATCATAATAAGGATCCGAAAGGACTATGTATTAAAGCTATTGAACAAATTCCTTCTAGTTGGGGAAGTGACAGACTCCTTCAATTAAGAAGGGAGACATATTGGATATATTGTTTAAACACCAGAGTACCATATGGTTTAAACAGAGACATTGATTTGGCAGCTTTTCTTTAACATTTAAAATTAGGGATAAAAATCTAAATTAAAATTTACATTAGTTTATTCAGGTTTCTAAAATTCAGCCATTTTTACATATATTTATATTTATCCCATTTTTGAGTATATCCCATTAGCTATTATGTATGTTATATGTTACAGACAAAACATTGTGCACTCATATTAGTATTAATCACTTCACATTGCATATATGTGATACTCATTTTAATAGAAACTGCAAATAAACTATGCATCTATAGTATACAAATCACCACAATCTTTAAATAAACAAATATAAGTGAACTGAAGCTCTTTAGGCAAAAATATAGATCGCAATAATAGCATCCAATTATTGTAAATCATTTAATCCTATTTCTGGTGCTCTAGCATAAATAGATGCTGAGGATTAATCCAGATTTTCCTCTGATGAAGTGGATGAGTGATCCACGAAATGCATATGGTATTGCGAAATAGTGACGTCACTTTAATATTTTATTATATATTACCATGTGACAACACTGATGAAATGACACTTTGCTATAATGTAAAGTAGTGAGTGTACAGCCTGTATAACAGTGTAAATTTGCTGTCCCCTCAAAATAACTCAACAAACAGCCATTGACGTCTAAACCATTGGCAACAAAAGTAAGTACACCCCTAGGTGGAAATGTTCAAATTGGGCCCAATTAGCCATTTTCCCTCTCCGGTGTCATGTGACTCATTAGTGTTACAAAGTCTCAGGTGTGAATGGGGAGCAGGTGTGTTAAATTTGGTGTTATCTCACACTCATACTGGTCACTGGAAGTTCAACATGGTACCTCATGGCAAAGAACTCTCTGAGGATCTAAAAAAAAAAGAGTTGTTGCTCAAAGATAGCCTAGGCTATAAGAAGATTGTCAAGACCCTAAAACTGAGCTGCAGCATGGTGAGCAAGCCCATACAGCGGTTTCACAGGACAGGTTCCACTCAGAACAGGACTCATCATGTTCGACTAAAGAAGTTGAGTGTGCATGCTCAGTATCATATCCAGAGGTTGTCTTTGGGAAATAGACGTATGAGTGCTGTCAGCATTGCTGCAGAGGTTGGGGGGGTCAGCCTGTCAGTGCTCAGACCATACGCAGCACACTGCATAAAATTGGTCTGCATGGCTGTCATCCCAGAAGGAAGCCTCTTCTAAAGATGATGCACAAGAAAGAATGCAAAAAGTTTGCTGAAAACAAGCAGACTAAGGACATGGATTACTGGAACCATGTCCTGCGGTCCGATGAGACCAAGATAAAGTTATTTGATTCAGATGGTGTCAAGCGTGTGTGGCGGCAACCAGGTGAGGAGAACAAAGACAAGTGTCTCTTGCTTACAGTCAAGCATGGTGGTGGGGCTGTCATGGTCTGGGCCTGCATGAGTGCTGCCGGCACTGGGGAGCTACAGCTCATTGAGGGAACCATGAATGCCACTGTGTACTGTACTGTGACATACTGAAGCAGAGCATGATCCCCTCCCTTCAGAGACTGGGTCGCAGGGCAGTATTCCAACATGATAACGACCCCAAACACACCTCCAAGACGACCACTGCCTTGCTAAAGAAACTGAGGGTAAAGGTGATGGACTGGCGAAGCATGTCTCCAGACCTAAACCCTAATGAGCATCTGTGGGGCATCCTCAAACGGAAGGTGGGGGAGCGCAATGGTCTCTAACATCAACAACAGTGAAAGATGACTCCAGTGGCATCCTGTGAAGCTCTGGTGAACTCCATGCCCAAGAGGGTTAAGGCAGTGCTGAAAAATAATGGTGGCCACACAAAATATTGACACTTTGGGCCCAATTTGGACAATTCCAATTAAGAGTGTACTCACTTTTGTTGCCAACGGTTTAGACATTAATGGCTGTGTATTGAGGTTTTTTGAGGAGACAGCAAATGTACATTGTTATACAGGCTGTACACTAACTACATTACATTGTAGTAAAGTGTCATTTCTTCAGTGTTGTCACATGAAAAGATATAATAAAATATTTACAAAAATGTGAGGGGTGTACTCATTTTGTGAGACACTGTATATATATATATATATATATATATATATATATATATATATATATATATATATATATGTATAGCTATATATTGTTCCAAAATAATACCTATATATATATATATATATATATATATATAAATATATAAAAATAAATATATATATATATATATATATATATATAAAAATTCATTAAAATTATGGAGGGAGATAAAAAACTGAAATTAAAATCCTCCATGTCTCAAAATGGTAACATTGTATATGAGTTTATTTCTGGGGAAAAGCAAGCGGGGATACTTGCCTAGATGTGCTAATTTCCTATACAAATATTTACATTGATTTAATTTTGAGACATGGAGGATTTTAATTTCAGTTTTTTATCTCCCCCCATAATTTTAATGAATTTTGTTTTAACCTTGAAAATAGCTTCACCAATGCAGCAACCAGAAATCTATCTCCTACTGATGAGTTCCAAAAAGAACGAAACAAGCTGTCTAGTGAGTGATTTCTGGTTTGATGTAATAATCCTGTTAAAAGGATAGCTGTGTTAAAACAGTATTATTTTGAAGCAAAAAAACAGAGAATTTGCATATCTAATTTGCATAACTTACCCAGAATTCTCTTGTGCGTTGGTAACATTGTATATGAGTTATTTCTGGGGAAAAGCAAGCAGGGATACTTGCCTAGATGTGCTAATTTCCTATACAAATATTTACATTGATTTAGTTTTGAGACATGGAGGATTTTAATTTTAGTTTTTTATCTCCCCCCATAATTTTAATGAATTTTGGTTTAACCTTGAAAATAGCTTCACCAATGCTGCAACCAGAAATCTATCTCCTACTGATGAGTTCCAAAAAGAGCAAAACAGGCTGTCTAGTGAGTGATTTCTGGTTTGCTGTAATAATCCTGTCAAAAGGATAGCTGTGTTAAAACAGTATTATTTTGAAGCAAAAAAACTGAGAATTTGCATATCTAATTTGCATAACTTACCCAGAATTCTCCTGTGCATTGGTAACATTGTATATGAGTTATTTCTGGGGAAAAGCAAGCGGGGATACTTGCCTAGATGTGCTAATTTCCTATACAAATATTTAAATTGATTTAATTTTGAGACATGGAGGATTTTAATTTCAGTTTTTTATCTCCCCCCCCCCTAATTTTAATGAATTTTGGTTTAACCTTGAAAATAGCTTCACCAATGCAGCAACCAGAAATCTATCTCCTACTGATGAGTTCCAAAAAGAACGAAACAGGCTTGTCTAGTGAGTGATTTCTGGTTTGCTGTAATAATACTGTTAAAAGGATAGCTGTGTTAAAACAGTATTATTTTGAAGAAAAAAAAACTGAGAATTTGCATTTCTAATTTGCATAACTTACACAGAATTCACTTGTGCATTGGTAACATTGTATATGAGTTATTTCTGTGGAAAAGCAAGTGGGAATACTTTGGTCCATTAACTTCTATGGGATAATACGTTATCGTTGTCACGATATTGTAACTTTGGCTTTTTGCGTGCATCGGGTTAGTGCACAAGCGAAAACTTTTTAGTTACAAAAAGCTTACTTCTAGTGTAGTTTGCACACAAGCTGGAGAGTTAATACCGTTCCACTTGTAATCTGGCCCTTTATGGGGGCTTACAAATTAAATGGTCCTTTTAAGGTCTGCCACCCGGCGAATATAGCATGTTTGCGTTTGCCGCAGCGGGCGAACATATGCGATATTCGATCCGCCCCCTATTCATCATCATTGAGTAATACTTTGACCCTGTACCTCACAGTCAGCAGACACATTCCAGCCAATCAGCAGCAGACCCTCCCTCCCAGACCCTCCTACCTCCTGGACAGCATCCATTTTAGATTCATTTGGAAGCTGCATTATTAGTGAGAGGAGGGACAGTGTAGCTGCTGCTGAGTTAATAGGGAAATCGATAGCTAGGCTAGTGAATTCATTGTCCACTACAGTCCTGAAGGACTCATCTGATCTCTGCTGTAAGGACAGCACCCCAAAAAGCCCTAATATACTATAATGATTAATCTGAAGTGACTATATTATGTGATCAAAATCAAAATATATATGCAGTTAGAATGTGAAGATGAGTACATACTCATCTTCACATTCTAACTGCATATATAGTTTGATTTTGATCACATAATATAGTCACTTCAGATTAATCATTATAGTACATTAGTTTTGTTTAGAAAATTATTAATACCGATTACAGGTTTGGTTCATTATTAAGCATGTTAAATATACATACATGATTTAGATAAATACAATAGCACATCACACTTATTAATAATGTTCACATTTATTTTTTTAGTCCAATTATGGATACTGACACTTCTCAATTTTTAACGGTATATTTAGTATACTTATACTATTTTTCTTTTGTATATATATACATATACAGGGAGTGCAGAATTATTAGGCAAGTTGTATTTTTGAGGATTAATTTTATTATTGAACAACAACCATGTTCTCAATGAACCCAAAAAACTCATTAATATCAAAGCTGAATAGTTTTGGAAGTAGATTTTAGTTTGTTTTTAGGTATAGCTATTTTAGGGGGATATCTGTGTGTGCAGGTGACTATTACTGTGCATAATTATTAGGCAACTTAACAAAAAACAAATATATACCCATTTCAATTATTTATTTTTACCAGTGAAACCAATATAACATCTCAACATTCACAAATATACATTTCTGACATTCAAAAACAAAACAAAAACAAATCAGTGACCAATATAGCCACCTTTCTTTGCAAGGACACTCAAAAGCCTGCCATCCATGGATTCTGTCAGTGTTTTGATCTGTTCACCATCAACATTGCGTGCAGCAGCAACCACAGCCTCCCAGACACTGTTCAGAGAGGTGTACTGTTTTCCCTCCTTGTAAATCTCACATTTGATGATGGACCACAGGTTCTCAATGGGGTTCAGATCAGGTGAACAAGGAGGCCATGTCATTAGATTTTCTTCTTTTATACCCTTTCTTGCCAGCCACGCTGTAGAGTACTTGGACGCATGTGATGGAGCATTGTCCTGCATGAAAATCATGTTTTTCTTGAAGGATGCAGACTTCTTCCTGTACCACTGCTTGAAGAAGGTGTCTTCCAGAAACTGGCAGTAGGACTGGGAGTTGAGCTTGACTCCATCCTCAACCCGAAAAGGCCCCACAAGCTCATCTTTGATGATACCAGCCCAAACCAGTACTCCACCTCCACCTTGCTGGCGTCTGAGTCGGACTGGAGCTCTCTGCCCTTTACCAATCCAGCCATGGGCCCATCCATCTGGCCCATCAAGACTCACTCTCATTTCATCAGTCCATAAAACCTTAGAAAAATCAGTCTTGAGATATTTCTTGGCCCAGTCTTGACGTTTCAGCTTGTGTGTCTTGTTCAGTGGTGGTCGTCTTTCAGCCTTTCTTACCTTGGCCATGTCTCTGAGTATTGCACACCTTGTGCTTTTGGGCACTCCAGTGATGTTGCAGCTCTGAAATATGGCCAAACTGGTGGCAAGTGGCATCTTGGCAGCTGCACGCTTGACTTTTCTCAGTTCATGGGCAGTTATTTTGCGCCTTGGTTTTTCCACACGCTTCTTGCGACCCTGTTGACTATTTTGAATTAAACGCTTGATTGTTCGATGATCACGCTTCAGAAGCTTTGCAATTTTAAGAGTGCTGCATCCCTCTGCAAGATATCTCACTTTTTTTTACTTTTCTGAGCCTGTCAAGTCCTTCTTTTGACCCATTTTGCCAAAGGAAAGGAAGTTGCCTAATAATTATGCACACCTGATATAGGGTGTTGATGTCATTAGACCACACCCCTTCTCATTACAGAGATGCACATCACCTAATATGCTTAATTGGTAGTAGGCTTTCGAGCCTATACAGCTTGGAGTAAGACAACATGCATAAAGAGGATGATGTGGTCAAAATACTCATTTGCCTAATAATTCTGCACTCCCTGTATATAGATCACACATATTTATATTATATTTTTTCACTGTTCCATAGCCAAATAATAATTTTTTCATATATATCCATATTATCTCGATAGATAGGGCTCATCATTCATAGGTAGGGTACTTCCTATGTAGTTTCATAGTCACACATTTTTCGGTTATCACCTCTTTATTGTTATCACATTAGGTTTACATGATCCACAGAGATAGGTAACACTACATTTTATTACATATATACTAGATATTCATAGATAGGGAACATTACATTCAGATATACATACCTATCAGCTCTTTATCTTATTTATATAGTGTTATTATATTAGGTTTACACTATGCATTTGTTTATATATAGAGGTACATTATTATTAAAATAGTCAATAATACCGTACACTATGCATTTGTTTGAAAAAAACACTGGATTGTAGGTCACATATTATGCACACAACATGTATGTTATACTTTCAGTGCTATATTCATACACATTATCCAGTACACTTATAAGTAAGTCTTTATATGTTCACAAATTAGGATTAGGAATATATATAACATCTATAGATAGATTTATTACTCAATAGCATAGAATTAGATATATCCTACTCTAAATGGCTTTCACAATACATATTAGCACATTTGGCACTTAGAATAGATTAGAGTTAAGAAAGCTTTTCATATATATTCACATTTCATATTATCACATTCAATCTATTCCACTTTTATAACCATGAAGAATCATTGGCTAATACGGACACACCTCTATATAGATAACAATAAAAAAAAATATTTTTTTTTATTGAGTACGATAATTATAGTATATATTGTTCCGATATAGCTCACTATCTATTAGGTTATGAAATAATAGCAGTCAGTTTCCTTCACACGTGTGCGTTTCAGTGCCTGCCTGCCAGGGCACAGTGTCACCCCAGTGCAACTCATATCTGGTGTAACAGTAGTGTACATTTAAAAAAAAATAAAAACCTTTTTTGACTGTGTTAAATAATAGCAGTCAGTTTTCTTTACACGTGTGCGTTTCAGTGCCTGCCTGCCAGGGCACAGTGTCACCCCAGTGAAACTCATATCTGGTGTAACAGTAGTGTAGATTTAAAAAAAACAACACTTTTTTGACTGTGTTAAATAATAGCAATCAGTTTCCTTCACACGTGTGCGTTTCAGTGCCTGCCTGCCAGGGCACAGTGTCACACCAGTGCAACTCATATCTGGTGTAACAGTAGTTTTTTTTGACTGTAATAGATTGAATAGCAGTTAGTTGTCTGCAAGCGTGTGTGTCAAGCCTACAGCGTCTACTCTGCCAACTTCTGCCAGTGCACAGTGCCACTCATATCTGTTGTCACAGTAGCTTGCATGCAGAGTACCACTAATCGGAAAAAAAATGACAGGCAGAGGCAGGCCACCCCGCAGGGGCCGTCGTGGTTGTGGTGCTGTGATTCCCTTTGGCCCTAGAATAATGCCCAGTGTTCAGAGGCCACGTACCCCCTAACACAGGACACCCAATCTTCTACAGCTTCCGCTCGGAAGGATGTAGATAACAGGGATATGTCTCATTCAGGCAGCATTACACACATGGACGTAACAGGGATTAAACTGTTAAGAATAGAACTACTTAACACACCACTCCTATCTGGTGGCACATTAGATTGCATGCGCAGTGCCCCAAATTTGAAGTTTGAGGACCGACCAAGCATCTTTTTCCATCTCCCGGTTCCTAAAAATGGATGCCCTATACACGTCCCCTGATAGGGGACGTAACAGGGATTAAACTGATAGGAATAGTACTACTTAACACACCTTATAATAACACAGAGAGAGGCAACGCAGAGAGAGGAGTCTGAAGAAGAGGAGTCAGAGGAGGAAGGTGGCTTTGAGGAGGTGGAAGACCAAACACAGCAGGAGTCCCAGGGGGCTTGTTGTCACCTTTCGGGGACCCTTGGTGTTGTACGTGGCTGGGTGGAGGAAGAGACCTTCAATGACATCAGTGAGGACAAGGAACGGGACATGGCTAGCTTGGTATCCAACCTTGTGCAAATGGGGAGTTTGCGGTTGTGCAAATGGACTGTTTGCGGTTGTTTGCTGTGTGTTAAAGGGACAGTCTAGGCCAAAATAAACTTTCATGATTCAGATAGAGCATGTAATTTTAAACAATTTTCCAATTTACTTTTATCACCAATTTTGCTTTGTTCTCTTGGTATTCTTAGTTGAAAGTTTAACCTAGGAGGTTCATATGCTAATTTCTTAGACCTTGAAGCCCACCTCTTTCAGATTGCATTTTAACAGTTTTTCACCACTAGAGGGTGTTAGTTCACGTATTTCATATAGATAACACTGTGCTCGTGCACAAGAAGTTATCTTGGAGCAGGCACTGATTGGCTAGACTGCAAATCTGTCAAAAGAACTGAAAAAAGGGGCAGTTTGCAGAGGCTTAGATACAAGATAATCACAGAGGTTAAAAGTATATTATTATAAATGTGTTAGTTATGCAAAACTGGGAAATGGTTAATAAAGGGATTAGCTATCTTTTAAAACAATAAAAATTCTGGTGTAGACTGTCCCTTTAAACGGGGAGTTTGGTCTGTCACTGTGAAGCGGGCGTAACCCTTACACTACCTGATCGATACAACATCATACCTGCTGTTTTAAAGCACATTATTCCAAACAATTTAGGAATGTTAGGTGATTTATGCCCTTTATGGCTTAAAACCAGACTCTGCATCAACTATGTAATTTTTCATGGGAGTTTTGCCATGGATCCCCCTCCGGCATGCCACAGTCCAGGTGTTAGTCCCCTTGAAACAACTTTTCCATCACTATTGTGGCCAGAAAGAGTCCCTGTGGGTTTTAAAGTTCGCCTGCCTATTGAAGTCTATGGCGGTTCGCCCGGTTCGCCCGTTCGCGAACAGTTGTGGAAGTTCGCTGTTCGCGAACCCAAATTTTTATGTTCGCGACATCACTATCTGCCACGTTTGAACAAGTAAAATGAAATTTATTTTAACTAACTTACAATTATCAGATTATCTAAAAGCAACTATTTATACTGTATGGTCTTTAAATTGTAAGAATGATCTTCTTCAATTCGTTATCTTTACCATAGTTACTTGATTTCTAGTGCAAACCCTCAGAATTATTTTATGTAAGAATTATGGGGATAATAAAAATATGGGCTTTTAATAAAGAAATCATGGTAGTTGCACTGATATCAGTCAAACATCAGCAATATATGAAATGTCTAAGTGTTTTTGTGCATCTATTGACCTATTTAAAATTGATTAAGCTTCCTCAATCTCCCTAATTATTCTCAATAACTGCCAAAACCTTAGAGCTTTAATGAGTGAGCTGTGATGTTTCTGTACTAAACACCTGCTACGTGATAATGGAATATATTAGAATTCAGTCCTCTATACGGAACCATAAAATATATTTGTCATATATTTACAATAATGTAAGAAATATTTATGCAACAGTAATATTTGGAAAGGGGTGTTAGTGTCCTGAAGGCTAACATGCCATTAGTACACACACACACATACATACACATGCAAGTACACATAAACATAAACAAACACACACTAATACACACACACAATAAAACACTCACATACACTTAAAAATGTTAACACACACATGCACATATACATATGCACACATGCACATACACATACATAAACACATACAAACACATACACACACCACACACTCTCTAACACACACACACACACATGCAAGTACACATATACATTAATAAACACACACTAATATACAAACACAATAAAACACCCACATAAACACACCAAAATGTTAACACACATGCACATACACATATGCACACACACACATACATACACAGGCTAACAAACATACACACACACAACACTAATATATAAGACATACAGATCTACCTATGTATGTGTGTGTGTGTGTGTCTAGCTAGTGCTACATTTCATTCTATCTATATATCTAATTGTATACAGGTATTACTATCTATCTAATCTAAGAGAGATGAACAAATAAATAGATAGGTAGATAGATAGACAGACAGACAGAGAGACAGATAGATAGATGATAGATAGATAGATAGATAGATGATATATAGACATGGTTCTACCTAGACTTATGAGTCTCACAAAAGCCTTCTACGTTTATCACAGGCAGCACAGGGTTTTGCTTTGATATGCATTATGATAATTGCTGTAACTGAAATGCAGAATAACAATAAGTGGACTTGCACAAACAGGTCTTGTTCTCTGTGACTCCCACTTTGTGACTGATATCTCAATTTGTATTTTGTAAGTGAAAAATTACAAAGAAAAAAAGATTAGATGTTTTAAGGGAAATGTAACATGAACTACAACCCTGATGTATTATACTCTGCATATTAGAAATATTACATGTAAACACATTGTCAAGTGTAAGTGCAGCTTTGGGGACATGTTGCTATTGGGATATATGTTGCAATGGTATTTTTTGTAAGCAAGCAACAGGGATTTCAAGAATGCCCTTAAGGCCATTTGACAGCAAGAAGTACTGAGTTTTACATGCAAATGCAAACAAAAGTCTTTTGATCTCCATGAGTTTCCTATACGAGGTAAGGGATTACATCCAATAGCGAAGATCCCAAAGTAGTTGTCACTAATTCACATAAAGGCCAAGTGAAAACACCTAAACACTGTGTACATTTCAAACAAAATGAGAACATGGACATAGTGTTTGAAGGAGAATTAATATAAAGCATCACACACTAGACAAGTTCCATTGAAATGTAAAAGAACTAAGCTTGGCTAATGCATATAGTGTAAGCATTTGATGCCTTGATCCAGGCACGTTCAGTCCTATGTGAAATCTATCCCACTAATCCCTCAGGGGTATGTTCTCTTAAACAGGATGAGACAACTATAGATCAACATTTGTTTGTAAGCATTAAATTCATACGCATCTGTTCTGTTTTATAGTTTAATAAGCATCAGGAAATGTAAAATGTTATCATATATATATATATATATATAAAATCACAACAGAAGCGGCTGGCACTCTTTGTATATTTCAAGTGTTTTTTTTCTTTTTTTTAAAAAAAATCAGTAGTAACATTTCGGAGATCTCACCTATGTCTGAAAAAGGCTGATAGTGTGAAATAAAAGCACTTCAAATAACCTGAGTACCAGCAGTTGTGCTATAAAATGTATTGCTTGCACCCTGGTAGCTGTATGTATTTGGTGAGAGTGCACTCTGTTGGCATTTGTTATATATATATATATATTTATATTTTTTATTTTTTCATCTATATGATAGATTGTATTTGCTTAGAAAAATATTAAATACAAGCTCTTTAAATTGAAATGCAGGTGTATTTATTGTGTGCTTGCTTCTAATTGACTAATATTAGTATGTGCCTAATGAGAATCGGCTTATACAGGGAGTGCAGAATTATTAGGCAAGTTGTATTTTTGAGGATTAATTTTATTATTGAACAACAACCATGTTCTCAATGAACCCAAAAAACTCATTAATATCAAAGCTGAATAGTTTTGGAAGTAGTTTTTAGTTTGTTTTTAGTTTTAGCTATTTTAGGGGGATATCTGTGTGTGCAGGTGACTATTACTGTGCATAATTATTAGGCAACTTAACAAAAAACAAATATATACCCATTTCAATTATTTATTTTTACCAGTGAAACCAATATAACATCTCAACATTCACAAATATACATTTCTGACATTCAAAAACAAAACAAAAACAAATCAGTGACCAATATAGCCACCTTTCTTTGCAAGGACACTCAAAAGCCTGCCATCCATGGATTCTGTCAGTGTTTTGATCTGTTCACCATCAACATTGCGTGCAGCAGCAACCACAGCCTCCCAGACACTGTTCAGAGAGGTGTACTGTTTTCCCTCCTTGTAAATCTCACATTTGATGATGGACCACAGGTTCTCAATGGGGTTCAGATCAGGTGAACAAGGAGGCCATGTCATTAGATTTTCTTCTTTTATACCCTTTCTTGCCAGCCACGCTGTGGAGTACTTGGACGCGTGTGATGGAGCATTGTCCTGCATGAAAATCATGTTTTTCTTGAAGGATGCAGACTTCTTCCTGTACCACTGCTTGAAGAAGGTGTCTTCCAGAAACTGGCATTAGGACTGGGAGTTGAGCTTGACTCCATCCACAACCCGAAAAGGCCCCACAAGCTCATCTTTGATGATACCAGCCCAAACCAGTACTCCACCTCCACCTTGCTGGCGTCTGAGTCGGACTGGAGCTCTCTGCCCTTTACCAATCCAGCCACGGGCCCATCCATCTGGCCCATCAAGACTCACTCTCATTTCATCAGTCCATAAAACCTTAGAAAAATCAGTCTTGAGATATTTCTTGGCCCAGTCTTGACGTTTCAGCTTGTGTGTCTTGTTCAGTGGTGGTCGTCTTTCAGCCTTTCTTACCTTGGCCATGTCTCTGAGTATTGCACACCTTGTGCTTTTGGGCACTCCAGTGATGTTGCAGCTCTGAAATATGGCCAAACTGGTGGCAAGTGGCATCTTGGCAGCTGCACGCTTGACTTTTCTCAGTTCATGGGCAGTTATTTTGCGCCTTGGTTTTTCCACACGCTTCTTGCGACCCTGTTGACTATTTTGAATAAAACACTTGATTGTTCGATGATCACGCTTCAGAAGCTTTGCAATTTTAAGAGTGCAAGATATCTCACTATTTTTGACTTTTCTGAGCCTGTCAAGTCCTTCTTTTGACCCATTTTGCCAAAGGAAAGGAAGTTGCCTAATAATTATGCACACCTGATATAGGGTGTTGATGTCATTAGACCACACCCCTTCTCATTACAGAGATGCACATCACCTAATATGCTTAATTGGTAGTAGGCTTTCGAGCCTATACAGCTTGGAGTAAGACAACATGCATAAAGAGGATGATGTGGTCAAAATACTAATTTGCCTAATAATTCTGCACTCCCTGTAGGTACAATGAGCATTTGTAGCTATCAGCCAATGGGCTTTAGTAAAAAGTACCTGTAAGCCAGTATCAATTACTAGGAAGTGTATAGTTAATACTGCTACCAGTTTCAATTTACATAACCTTAAGTTCACATTTTTAGAGACAAAGGGCTATATCATGAATGTAGCGCTATTTATCGCTCCCGCTCATGCGCTACCTCCGCTTGAAGTAAGCTTTTTGTGCACGTAATACAAGTTGAAAGTAAATATATACACATATAAAATACATACATATATATATATATACACACATATAAATATATATATATTTATATTTATATGCATATATATACATATTTAGACATGTATATGTATGTTTCTCTATGTTCAAGCCCTTTGCCTGCCTTTTTTCTAATACCTGAAACCTCATATCTTTGAGCCCTTATAACTTTTTTATTGTAATAAAAAAATAATAAAATAAAATAAAATTATGAGATAGTGTTATCATGAATTTTACCCGTTATTTTATATATTATTTTGTTGTTTTGTGCAACTTTTTAGTTGAGGGTAAACAGTTTACCAGAGTTCTAAAGTCACACTATCTCGATGAGCGTTAAATTTAATTGTGCTCAAATGCGTTTACTTTAAACCTGTAATATGTAAGCTAGTTCTGACGGGCGCAAAGAGATGAAATAACCCCTTTTTGCTCGCATGCAACCATTAGCACGACACTCATATTCTAGACCAAAATAACTGCTGCTCTTTCATATGGATCACTAAAATGTTACAGTAGAATGCCCCTTTAAGAGGATTATATAACCAGCCATTATTTACCTCTTTATTTTCAGACTTCCCATAATGTATATGGATAAACAATGTAACACTAATCAATTACAGAATCCATTAGAAATGCTGCAGTTTGAATTAGTTACACCACCCAAATTACATATGCGATATAACCAGAACATCAGGTTTTCTTACATTTGAATATGGATATATATATATGGACATATATACATAAATATATTTGTACACACATAAGACACATATATATATATATATATATATATATATATATATATATATATATATATATCAGTGGATTGGAGCCCTTTGCAGTTAAGTAGATTAAAACATTTCAAAGCATTTATGCAATATTCATATTTATTAAAGGTTTTAACTATGTATTTACTGTAAATATTTCACATTCCAATGTTCTGCACCTAGTAGCATATGTTTTATGTATTTTTAAATAGATAGTCCTATAAATATCTGTATATACCTTTACCTATATAGAATCATCTATATATATAGGTATAGCTATTTATTGTGCTAAAATACCATATATATATATATATATATATATATATATATATATATATATGTGTGTGTGTGTGTATTTATGAATAAATAGAACATATTCTTTTATGTGAAGAACATTGGAATGTGAAATACTAATATTTTCATGTAGGTTATTTAAATTTTGTATAATGAGTACTACCCAGCGCGTGCAAAAAACTTCTAGTGGAGTTAGCGCTCAAGTGGGACCATTAAATACTGCTTCACTTGAAATCTGGCTCACAGTGTGTATGTGTGTGTGTGTGTATATATATATATATATATATATATACAGTTGTGCTCATAAGTTTACATACTCAGGCAGAATTTATGATTTCTTGGCCATTTTTCAGAGAATATGAATGATAACACAAAAACTTTTCTTTCACTCATGTTAGTGTATGGCTGAAGCCATTTATTATCAATCAACTGTGTTTACTCTTTTTAAATAATAATGACAACAGAAACTACCCAAATGACCCTGATCAAAAGTTTACATACCCTGGTGATTTTGGCCTGATAACATGAACACAAGTTGACACAGAGGGGTTTGAATGGCTATTAAAGGTAACCATCCTCACCTGTGATCTGTTTGCTTGTAATTAGTGTGTGTCTATAAAAAGGTCAATGAGTTTCAGGACTCCTGACAGACCCTTGCATCTTTCATCCAGTGCGGCACTGACGTTTCTGGATTCTGAGTCATGGGGAAAGAAAAAGAATTATCAAAGGATCTGTGGGAAAAAGGTAGTTGAACTGTATAAAACAGGAAAGGGATATTAAAAGATATCCAAGGAATTGAGAATGCAAATCAGCAGTGTTCAAACTCTAATCAAGAAGTGGAAAATGAGGGGTTCTGTTGAAACCAAACCACGGTCAGGTAGACCAACTAAAATTTCAGAAACTCATTGTTTCTGAAATTAAAATTCCGGAAACTCATTGACCTTTTATACACACACACTACTTACAAGAAAAGAGATCACAAGTAGGAATGGTACAACTTGTGTGCATGTTATCAGGCCAAAATCACCAGGGTATATAAACTTTTGATCAGGGTCATTTGGGTAGTTTCTGTTGTCATTATGATTTAAAAAGAGTAAACACAGTTGATTGATAATAAATGGCTTCAGCCAAACACTAACCATGAGTGAAAGAAAAGTTTTTGTGTTATCATTCATTTTCTCTGAAAAATGGCCAAGAAATCATAAATTCTGCCAGGGTGTGTAAACTTATGAGCACAACTGTATATATATAATGTGGCTAACAGGAATTCATGCAGAGCTACAGAGAAGGAAAATACAAGTGAAATATGGCAGTCGCTATTTAATTCAATGTTGATGATAATTGTACAATGCACCTGAATACAGGATCTGTAACTTAGCTATTAAAAACAAATGAAAAGGTCAATCAAATTTTACCTTGTTAGATGGCTTTATTTTTGCATTACCGATGGTAGATAACTATGAGTTTGATCCCTGTAAATGGTTTAAGCACATAGGTAAAGAGCAGAAAACAGTAATTCAGTAGTCATTCAGGAGTGGCAACGGTTTCCTGAGCAGAACGTTACCCATTTGTTTAACCCCTCTGTGGGGGCTAAACACATTAATAGCTAGAATGAGTAATGCCAACATACTAATGATCTATTGATTTAGATCATGTCATTGAGTATTGGAATACCCCATTTAACAATGTTATGTCATTTTCTGTAATTTTACATTTTTTAAATGCTCAAACACTTATTTGACTGTATTTTAGTTTTTGTTTGAGACAACTTTGAATAGCAAAGAGCCTTGTAGTAAGTGCGCTGAAGCTATTTATTCTCAGCCTACTATTCACTTCCATGGCCTTTTAAACTGACACTACACAAATAACACTATGGGGTAGATTTATCAATTGCCGGGTGGACATGATTTGCTGTAGTGAATCATGTCCACCCGACGTCGCTAAATGCAGACAGAGTATGCTATCGGGATTTAATATTGCAAAAGCATTTCTTGTGAAATGCCGCCCCTTGCACATTCAAGACCAATCTGCTGCTAGCAGGGGTTGTTGGATCGAGATTATTGCAGTCAGCCACCTACAAGGTGGCGGACAAATTAAGGAGCAGCGGTCTTTTGACCGCTGCTTCTTAACTTAAGTTTCGGGTGGACCTGAAACTTTGCAGGTAGAATGCAGCATCCGCTGCTTAATAAAACTACCCCTATATCTTATTACTCATCATTTAATTTTCTAGCAACATTAGACAAAATGGTGCCTTGTTTATATTACATTATAGTAAATATATGAACCCAATCATTTTCTTGTGTTTTTGTTTCTGAGACAGAATGTAAACCTTCCACTTGAACTTTTTGTAATTGTTGTATACAATTTGAAAAAAAACAAAAAAGCAAAAGCTAACTAATCTGCTTTGCAAGTATAACATTTCTAGAGAGCTATTTTACCTGGAATATTTGACAAACTTTTCATGGAAGTTTATTACTGCATTAAATAGAAATAGCAGCTAGATAACACTTCTAGGAAACATATTAATAGGCTTTTATAAGTATATACTGTTTGCTGATTAGCCAGCAACAGGGTGTGTGTTATTGCTGCTGTGTCTTGAACAAAACATGTAAGACGACTTGCTTACAGCAATAAGTCATAGGTCTGAATATAAGCAAAGTCTAACTTCTATTTCTAATGCACTAGATATTGTCTTGCAAAAATATTATTCAACTTGTGTGATATTTGGATTTCTTATCTGAACAATTCCAATAAATGAGTTGTTTGAATTAGTTAAAGTGAATGTAAACTTTGATGCTTAAGTGCCCGGTTTTTAAAAATTCAATTTAAAACAGGGGCACTTTAATTCATCGAAATTTACATTTCACTCCTGTTGTGAAAAAAAACCTTACCTTTTAATCTTCACAGCAGCTCCAGCTTCCTCTGGTCGTCGCAAGTCATTTCTGATGTCAGAAATGATGGATAGGTCATCCTCCAATCACAGCTTTCCCCCCAGGGTAATCAGTGTCTGATTCAACGCCATGGGCCTGGTCCGATATGCAGCGTCGCCCGCAAAAGCCGGCGACGCCGTTTTTTGCGCGTTTTTGGTATCCTATATACAGCGCCGCATCTAAATTCGGCACGTATATTTCGCCCGTCGCTCGCAATTTTTACTCCCATAAGCTAACATGGGACCGCGTCGTAAATCGGTATCCAATATCCAGCGCAAGGCCTTACGTGGTGAAAATGGAGAAATCTTAGTCCATTTTCACCTCGCCATAAAATGCAGCCGTAGCAGGCCTTGCGTTGAGTATGGGAGCACCGTAACTCCCTAAAATGCCTGCAAATAAAAACCTAACACCTAACGCATGCGCAATGTCTATCTACCTGTCAACCGCAATCCCCCACTGCAATAATTAATAAAGTGTATTAACCCCTAAACCGCCATAGCCCACATAGCCTATTAAATCTATTAACCCCTAATCTGCCACCACTATAATAAAGTTATTAACCCCTAAACCTAAGTCTAACCCTAACACCCACCTAACAATTATTATTTAAATAAATGTAAATAATATTACTATTATTAACTAAAGTATTCCTATTAATTAATAATTACATTGTAGCTATTTTAGGATTTATTTTTATTTTACAGGCAACTTTGTTCCGATGGGGCAGAAGAGGACATCCAGACCGGCAGAAGTCTTCATCCTATCCGGGCAGAAGAGGACATCAGGACCGGCAGAAGGCTTCATCCAAGCAGCATCTTCTATCTTTTTCCATCCGACGAGGAGCGACTCCATCTTGAAGACATCCGGCGCGGAGCATCCTATCAGCACAACGGACTAACGACGAATGACGGTTCCTTTAAATGACATCATCCAAGATGGCATCCCTCGAATTCCGATTGGCTGATAGGATTCTATCAGTTAATCAGAATTAAGGTAGGAAAAATCCGATTGGTTGATTTAATCAGCCAATCGGATTGAAGTTCAATCCGATTGGCTGATTGGATCAGCCAATAGAATGCAAGGTCAATTCTATTGGCAGATCCAATCAGCCAATAGGATTGAACTTCAATCCGATTGGCTGATTAAATCAACCAATCGGATTTTTCCTACCTTAATTCCGATTTGCTGATAGAATCCTATCAGCCAATCGGAATTCGGGGGACGCCTTCTTGGATGATGTTATTTAAAGGAACCGTCATTCATCGTTAGTCCGTCGTGCTGGAAGGATGCTCCGCGCCTGATGTCTTCAAGATGGAGTCGCTCCTCGTTAGATGGAAGAATATAGAAGATGCCGCTTGGATGAAGCCTTTTTCCGGTCCGGATGTCCTCTTCTGCCCAGATAGGATGAAGACTTCTGCCGGTCTGGATGTCCTCTTCTGCCCCATCGGATGAAGACTTCTGCCCGGATCGGATGACCACTTATGCCCGGCTGGGTGAAGACGGCTCAAGGTAGGGTGATCTTCAATGGGGTAGTGTTAGGTTTTTTTAAGGAGGGATTGGGTGGGTTTTAGAGTAGGGGTGTGTGGGTGGTGGGTTGTAATGTTGGGGGTATTGTAATTTTTTTTTACAGGTAAAAGAGCTGATTACTTTGGGGCAATGCCCCGCAAAAAGGGCTATTTGTAATTTAGTATAGGGTAGGGCATTTTATTATTTTGGGGGACTTTTTTATTTTATTAGGGGGCTTAGATTAGGTGTAATTAGTTTAAACTTCTTGTATTTTTTCTGTAATTTAGTGTTTGTTTTTTTGTACTATAGTTTATGTTATTTAATTGTATTTAATGTTAGGTAATTGTAGTTAATTTATTTAATTAATTAATTTAATGATAGTATAGTGTTAGATGTAATTGTAACTTAGGTTAGGTTTTATTTTACAGGTAAATTTGTAATTATTTTAACTAGGTAGCTATTAAATAGTTATTAACTATTTAATAGCTATTGTACCTAGTTAAAGGACCAGTCAACACATTAGATTTGCATAATCAACAAATGCAAGATAACAAGACAATGCAATAGCACTTAGCCGGAGCTTCAAATGAGTAGTAGATTTTTTTATAACAAATTTCAAAGTTATGTATATTTCCACTCCCCTTGCAATCAGCCAATCACAAATGCATATATGTATAGTCTGTGAATTCTTGCACATGCTCAGTAGGATCTGGTGACTCAAAAATTGTAAATATAAAAGACTGTGCACATTTTTTTTAATGGAAGTAAATTGGAAAGTTGTTTAAAATTACATGCTGTGAAAAATTGTATTTTCTGGCTCTACATGCCCTGGTTCCGGTGGAGGAGGAGCAAGGTGCGAGTTGCTGAGCTCTCTGCTCCAGTCCTACAGCTGCTGGCGGTTTCTTTCGCGCCTCACCCCAATCAGTGGGGTAGCTAATTGGATAGCCTGAGACAACGCCTATGGAACCTGAACAGCGTTGCTACATCTCGCTGTATAGCAAACTAAACCAAACCAAAGGGAAGAAAAACTCTTACTTTGAAATTAATGTTGCCGATACTCAAAGCTTCTCTGAATAAATATTTATCCTAAGTGGCAAACCTCTGCCCCTAACTGGTTACGTTGAAAAAGAATGGAGAACTAAATAGCCAGAAAAGAGAAAATAAATCCCTCATATTACACCTGCTAAGTAGGAGGACTCCCCTGCCCCGCTTTCGCATCGACAGGTGTATCTTTTTTACCTCTGGATCCTCCTATCTGCCCCTCTGATCACGGCTGTTGGCAGGGAGCTAAGCGGCCATCTACTATTGTGCTTGCCCCTGAGAACTCTGTCCCCGCTGCTACCTGTGGACCGGATCCCTCTGTCGCACGCTGCCTCCTTTTCCCCTTTTTTCCTCTGCAGGGCTGACTGAGACAGTGATCGGAGCCGGTGAGGTATGCGGTCCCTGGAAGAGTGTATCTCAGCATAGAAGAAGCCTGTCCGACTCTTTTGGACTTCTAACTTGTAATTACCTGCACTTGGCGGAACGGGCTCTCTTCTCCTCTGAACGGATCGCGACTCCGGCCCGACATCGGCATCCTTGTGGTGCTTGCATCAGAAGTTCAGCCTCCGCATTCTTCTGTTGGATCCTCCCCTCTCCCACCGGTGCTGCGAGAGAGGGGCAGGAGTTTGTGCCCTAAAGGTGGAAGGGTGAAGACCGCGGAAGGTTTCCGCATAAGCTTTGAAGGCTGGCGCGATAATTCTCTCTCCTCTCCCACCGGTGCTGCGTGAGAGGAAGAGAGACTGACAGGTATTCCGAGAAGGGTCCTGAAAGGACTAGAAACAGGACCACCATCACTGTACCCTGAGCTATGGCAGGCAGGGGGAGCAGCGTGTGAGGGGAGGTAAGTTTGTCTGTATCGCCAGACCCAGTATACATCAAAGCTTTAAAATCAACAGGCTGTAAAGGCACACAGGGGGAGCAGCGGGCAAGAACACTTAAAAAGCAGACTATTTAAGGGCTGAATGGGGTCAACTGCTTCATATGAAGGGATATAACTCTATAAAGAAAAAGAAAGGAAAAAAACAAAAAGAAAAACATCTGGCTGGGGGTAGAAGGGCTTTTTTCTGTCTACAATAAGTAACTGTAAAATAAATAATAATCACTTCAAGAGGGATGATTGGAGAGGGGAGAAAGAGATAAGGAAAATGTGCTGGTCTAAATACAAATCTATACTGTTTAAAGGACACTCTGTGGTACTTCATTGCTACACAAAACTGCAAATGTTTGACTTTTAAAAGAAAAAAAAAAAGAAAAATATATTGAGATATTATGCACTTTTTCTCTCTCCCTGTATCTGTTTCTCTACTAAAAAAATCTTCTTACTATGGGGCCTAGTTATCAAGCCGTCAACCTCAAATACACTGGAATTCCGCAGCATATTTGTGGCGAGGCTGATTCGCCTTAGTTTTCAAAGGCTAGAGACCGGCAAAAGTAGAATTTTGTGACGTAAGCTTTGATCCACCGGATTCAGTCCGACACAGATCGATTCTTACGTCACTCCAGATGTTCCGCATGTGCGGCACAATCTGACTACTTTTGCTAGTTATCAAAAAACTAGCAGGTACGCTCTGCACTTTTCCGGCCCAGCGTACCTGGTTTTCAATCCGCCGCCCTGGAGGCGGCGGATCCCATAGGAATCAATGGGAGTCTGACCATAGCGAAAGTACAAGTTCTCTGCTGCCATTGATTTCTATGGGAGCTGTCTACACCTAACACCCTAACATGTACCCCGAGTCTAAACACCCCTAATCTGTCCCCCCCCTGCACCGCCACAACTAAATAAAGTTATTACCCCCTAAACCGCCGCTCCTAGACCCCACTGCAACTATAATAAATGTATTAACCTCTAAACCGTAGCTCCCTAACCCCACCGCAACTATAATAAATGTATTAACCCCTAAACCACCGCTCCCGGACACCGCCGCTACCTACATTATACCTAATAACCCTATCCTGCCCCCCTATACCTCCGTCCTCTATAATAAAGTTATTAACCCCTATCCTGCCGATCCCGCACCTCGCTGCAACTAAATAAATAGTTTAACCCCTAAACCACCGCTCCCGGACCCCGCCGCAACCTATATTAAACTTATTAACCCCTAATCTGCCCCCCTACACCGTCGCCACCTATAATACATTTATTAACCCCTATCCTGCCCCCTACACCGCCGCCACTGTAATAAATTTATTAACCCCTAAACCTAAGTCTAACACTAACCCTAACACCCCCCTAACTTAAATATTAATTAAATAAATCTAAATAATATTTCTATTATTAACTAAATTAATCCTATTTAAAAATAAATACTTACCTTTAAAATAAACCCTAATATAGCTACAATATAAATAATAATTATATTGTAGCTATCTTAGGATTTATTTTTATTTTATAGGTAACTTTCAATTTATTTTAACTAGGTACAATAGCTATTAAATAGTTATTAACTATTTAATAGCTACCTAGCTAAAATAAACTGAAATTTACCTGTAAAATAAATCCTAACCTAAGTTACAATTACACCTAACACTACACTATCATTACATTAATTAAATAAATTAACTAAAAATAACTACAATTAAATACAATTACATAAACTAACTAAAGTGCAAAAAATAAAAAAAGCTAAGTTACAAAAAATAACTACACTATACTTTAATAAATTATTTATATTTAAAACTAAATACTTACCTGTAAAATAAACCCTAAGATAGCTACAATGTAATTAATAATTACATTGTAGCTATTTTAGGATTTATATTTATTTTACAGGTAACTTTGTATTTATTTTAGGTAGTTAGAATAGTTATTAAATAGTTATTAACTATTTAATAACTACCTAGCTAAAAGAAATACAAAATTACCTGTAAAATAAATCCTAACCTAAGTTCCAATTAAACCTAACACTACACTATCATTACATTAATTAAATAAATTAACTAAAAATAACTACAATTAAATACAATTACATAAACTAACTAAAGTGCAAAAAATAAAAAAAAGCTAAGTTACAAAAAATAAAAAAATAAGTTACAAACATTTAAAAAATATTACAACAATTTTAAGCTAATTACACCTAATCTAAGCCCCCTAATAAAATAACAAATCCCCCCCAAAATAAAAAAATTCCCTACCCTATTCTACATTAAAAAAGTTCAAAGCTCTTTTACCTTACCAGACCTTAAAAGGGCCTTTTGTGGGGCATGCCCCAAAGAAATCTGCTCTTTTGCCTGTAAAAGAAAAATACAACCACCCCCAACATTAAAACCCACCACCCACATACCCCTAATCTAACCCAAACCCCCCTTACAAAACCTAACACTAATCCCCTGAAGATCATCCTACCTTGAGTCGTCTTCACTCAGCCGAGCCACCGATGGAACTGAAGAGGAGATCCGGAGCAGCATAAGTGATCCTCCAAGGGGCGCTGAAGAAGTCTTCCATCTGATGAAGTGATCCTCCAGGCGGCGCTGAAGAAGTCTTCCATCCGGGTGATGTCATATTCCAAGCGGTGCTGAAGAAGTCTTCCATCCGGGCGATGTCATCTTCCAAGCGGGGCCTTCAATCTTCATTCCACCGACGCAAAACATCCTTCTTTACCGACGGACTACCGACGAATGAAGGCTCTTTTAAGGGATGTCATCCAAGATGGCGTCCCTTCAATTCCGATTGGCTGAATTGCCAATCGGAATTAAGGTAGGAAAAATCTGATTGGCTGATTGAATCAGCCAATCAGATTGAAGTTCAATCCGATTGGCTGATCCAATCAGCCAATCAGATTGAGCTCGCATTCTATTGGCTGATCAGAACAGCCAATAGAATGCAAGCTCAATCTGATTGGCTGATTGGATCAGCCAATCGGATTGAACTTCAATCTGATTGGCTGTAGTGTTAGGTTTAATTGTAGGTAATTGTAGGTATTTTATTTAATTAATTTATTGATAGTGTAGTGTTAGGTTTAATTGTAACTTAGGTTAGGATTTATTTTACAGGTAAATTTGTAATTATTTTAACTATTTTAGCTATTGTACCTGGTTAAAATAAATACAAAGTTACCTGTAAAATAAATATAAATCCTAAAATAGCTATAATATAAATATAATTTATATTGTAGCTATATTAGGATTTATTTTACAGGTAAGTATTTAGCTTTAAATAGGAATAATTTATTTAATAAGAGTTAATTAATTTTGTTAGATTTAAATTATATTTAACTTAGGGGGGTGTTAGTGTTAGGGTTAGACTTAGCTTTAGGGGTTAATAAATTTATTAGAATAGCGGTGAGCTCAAGTCGGCAGATTAGGGGTTAATGTTTGAAGTTAGGTGTCGGCGATGTTAGGGAGGGCAGATTAGGGGTTAATACTATTTATTATAGGGTTAGTGAGGCGGATTAGGGGTTAATAACTTTATTATAATAGCGATGCGGTCCGCTCAGCAGATTAGGGGTTAATAAGTGTAGGCAGGTGGAGGCGACGTTGTGGGGGGCAGATTTGGGGTTAATAAATATAATATAGGGGTCGGCGGTGTTAGGGGCAGCAGATTAGGGGTACATAAGGATAACGTAAGTAGCGGCGCTTTGCTGTCGGCAGATTAGGGGTTAATTATTGTAGGTAGCTGGCGGCGACGTTGTGGGGGGTAGGTTAGGGGTTAATAAATATAATACAGGGGTCGGTGGTGTTAGGGGCAGCAGATTAGGGGTACATAAGGATAACGTAGGTGGCGGTCGGCAGATTAGGGGTTAAAAAAATTTAATCGAGTGGCGGCGATGTGGGGGGACCTCGGTTTAGGGGTACATAGGTAGTTTATGGGTGTTAGTGTACTTTAGAGCACAGTAGTTAAGAGCTTTATAAACAGGCGTTAGCCCAGAAAGCTCTTAACTACTAACTTTTTTCTGCGGCTGGAGTTTTGACGTTAGATTTCTAACGCTCACTTCAGCCACGACTCTAAATACTGGAGTTAGAAAGATTCCATTGAAAAGATAGGATACGCAATTGACGTAAGGGGATCTGCGGTATGGAAAAGTCACGGCTGAAAAGTGAGCGTTAGACCCTTTCCTGACTGACTCCAAATACCGGCGGTAGCCTAAAACCAGCGTTAGGAGCCTCTAACGCTGGTTTTCACGGCTACCGCCAAACTCTAAATCTAGGCCCTAATGTTTTAAATCTTCATTTCTGGAAAAAATTGTAGAATAAACTTATGTCATACGCAGAGGGCTATCTGATCCTCTGTGGAGATTTTAATATGGCACCTAAATTCCCAATTGATAGGCTAAGACGGGACTCTATTTAAAAAAAAAACAAAGAGAGATAACTTAGAATCTAAATTATTCCTCAAGCTAAATAAAAATTTGAAAGTATGTGATATCTGGAGACTCCAGAATACAGATGTTAAAGAATTCACGTGTCACTCCCGAGCACATAAAACACTATCCAGGATAGATCTTTTCCTGGTGGATGAGAGAATCTGCAAATCCCAGACAAAAGCCGGAATCTCACCAATCACAATATTGGACCATGCCCCGATCTATCTAGTAATTCAATTTGATAATCTTAAGAAAGGGATTAGATCTTTTCAGTTTCCGCACTACTTGGCTTTTAATAATAAATTTAAAAATTGGGTGAATACCAAGTTCCGCAAATACGCCCAATTAAATCGTGAACATATAACCAGACCCGCCTTGTTCTGGGAAACAGCCAAGGCAGTTTTAAGAGGGGAAATACTGGCCTATAGTATATCTAGAACCAAGAAGTTAAAGTTAAGAGAGGGGGAGCTTCTGAAGGCAGTAACAAATGCTTATAATCGATACATATACTTGAAAACTCCAGAGAACTGGTCTAGGTATATATCTACATTAGCAGATAGGGACTCTTTTTTATTGTATAAAACAACACAAAGTGATTTAAGACTTCAGGCTAAATTATACCATTATGGGAACAAAACAGGGAAACTCCTGGCAAATTTGGTTAGACGGGATAAAGCATCTCCCATAATAGATACGATTATAACAGAGGAAAAGTGTCTTAAAACACCAACTGAACTGGTTGGAGTATTTGAAGATTACTATAGAACCCTTTATACTGCCAAAACCTCAAATTTCATAGAATGTGAAGAATTCTGGAAGAACTTAGCTCATCCGGTTTTAACTCCTGATCTTTTAGATAAACTATACTCTCCCATTTCTGAACAAGAAACTCTATTGACTATTCAAAACTTAGCCTCAAATAAAGCTTCTGGGCCAGATGCTCTCCCCAATGAAATATATAAAATAATCGCCCCTGAAATAACAATCTATCTAACTTCACTATTTAATGAACTATATATCAAAGGTTTGACCCCAACATCTGACTTTGTTGCTTCAAATACAGTTCTTATTCTAAAAACTGGAAAAGACCCAAAGTGGAAAGAATCCTATCGACCTATTGCATTACTAAACACAGATTATAAGATACTAATGACGATTCTGTCAGGAAGGCTTCAATCCCTTCTTCCCAATATCATCCATACAGACCAAGCTGGGTTCTTACTGAAGCGCAACTCTTCTGCTAAAATCAGGGAAGTATTCCTTACTATAGAGTACTTTAAAGTAAAGGGAGAACTGGGAAATAAGAGGGAAGAGGATGCTCCTGACAAGGCTATTATCTTTATCGATGCTGAAAAAAAAATTGACTCAGTACATTATGATCATCTGTCTTTTACTCTGAAGAGATTTGGCTTGGGGGGCAACTTTCTTCATTTTTTTGACAATCTATACAAAAATGCCTCAACCAAAATCATAGTAAACGGGGATCTATCTCATGATATAAAACTAGGTAGAGGAACAAGGCAGGGGTGTCCTCTCTCCCCACTTCTATTTGATCTGGCTATAGAACCACTGGCCAATGCAATTCGGCAACAACTAGAAGGTATTAGGATCAATAAGAAGGAGATGCAAATGTGCTCTATGCGGACGACGTCCTAATATATATCTCAAATACTTCCAAAAACATACCTAGATTGCTTAAAATAATTGATCAATTTGGATCATTCTCAGGCTACAGGGTTAACACTACAAAATCAGAGTTATTGTGGATTAAACAAACAAAACACTCTGCTTTAGAAATTCCTTTCAGTATAGTTCAAGACGCAGTAAAGTATTTGGGAGTATGGATATCGGATAACCCTGATAATTGGTATAATCTGAATATACTCCCGGTTCTCAAAAAGGTAAAAGAAGCATTTAAGAACTGGCAGATGCTCCCCCTCTCTTTATCAGGTCGTATAGCTTTATATAAAATGACTCTCCTACCAAAAATATTATATGTTCTTCAAAACACCCCAACTATCCTCAAATCTAAGGATATTCTTTCTTTTAACTCGGCTTTACGTTTATTTATTTGGCAGAATAAAAAGCCCAGAATCTCTCTAGTTAAATTAGCTTTACCTATGAAACTCGGAGGTCTCTCTCTTCCTGATCTACGCATATACAATCAGCTGTTTTTAGCTTGTATTATAGCAGACTGGTTAACTAGCAGTAACTATATTACAAATATAGAGTTGGATTCTAATATAACATATCCAGTTGATTTAAGGGCCTTAGTACACTGTAATAAAAATGCGCTTCCTCTAATAATAAAAAAATGAGATCAATATGCAATCCACTTTTTATGTGGAAAAAGGTCCGTAATCTGCTATCTATAGAATCTAGGGTATCAAAATATAACCCACTGCTAAATTATCCACAGTTTCAAGCTGGTATGCAATCAGCTATTTTTTTGCAATGGGAGACTCAAGGGCTTGTATATGCACATCAAGTATTAGACTTTGAGAATAAAGGTACCAGAACCTTCAACTCCTTAAAAGAAGAATTTCATATCCCTAACAAAAATGTATTCGCATATCTACAGGCAAGACATTATGCTGTCAGTCTCTCATCCAAATATGGATGGAACTGCTCTCTGGGAAAGATAGAAAATTGGCTTCTATTAGTTAGAAATGGACTCACTTCAATCTCTTATATATACCAAAATTTGGTCTCTATTAAAGGCACAGAAACTATCGAAAAAATTTGTGAAAAGTGGGCTGATATGCTAAAAATAGAAACGCTTGATACCGCGGTAATCATCGCGTCAGTTCAAGCAGTTGCTAGGGCAACTCTTTCTGCAACATGGAGGGAGGCGCAGGTTAAGCTCCTTCACATGTCATATTTTACACCGAAAAAGGGAGCACAGTGTTTGAACTCTAGCTTTAATACCTGCCCAAAATGCTCTCTGCCCCTAGCTAACTTAATACATATGCTCTGGGAGTGCCCAAAAATAAAAAACTTCTGGCTGAAGGTTCAATATTGGATGGAAAATACGCTGGGTCTCCCCTTTTTTTCTCTTTCACCGTTAAAGGTGGTCTTACTAGCTCATGAAGGGGAATTATCCCCCAACAACAGGAAAATTGTTAACTTAATAATACTAGCAGGCAGATATCTAATTTTAAAGAAATGGAAGAACCGAGCAATACCGAGTGTTAAAGAAATTAAAAATTGCTTAAAGAAACAATGTATGATTGAACAAGTGGATACTGACTTGCAAAGTGAGGCAGATGTTAAGAAGTTCTTTGGAAAGTGGTCTATTTTCATAAAAACTCTCCCTCCTACGGAAATCGAACACCTAATATACCCATTTAGAAATATTGAACTAGTACTGCTAGGCATCTGGTGAATGTGATCGCTCTCTCTCTCTTATTATATCTTTTCTCTTTAAAATTTTTTTTTTTTTTTTCCTTTTCTTCTTTTTATTTTAGCAGGTAATCTCTTATTAGTATGACTAGAATACTGAGATGTATAGGAAAATTGTATAAAATGGAAAAACCCAGTAGAGTGTGCAGTTCACTTTGGATGCCTTACTGTTTATCTTCATATAGTCATATTGTCTAAAATGGGCCTGTTTTATTTTTAAACTGTTTTGTTCTTCTTCTCATTCTTTGATCGTTTTCCCATGGTTGATTAATATGTAATAATTGGCCCTGTGAGGCGCAAAATATGTATTTGAGTTTTAATGCATCCTCTGCTGGATATAAATAAACAATTTAAAAAAAAATGACATGCTGTATCTGAATCATGAAAATTTAATTTAACCTGAGTGTCCCTTTAAAATAAATACAAAGTATCCTGTAAAATAAAAATAAGTCCTAAAATAGCTACAATGTAATTATTAATTATATTGTAGCTATCTTATGGTTTATTTTATAGGTAAGTATTTAGTTTTAAATAGGAATACTTTAGTTAATACTAGTGATATTATTTAGATTTATTTAAATAATAATTAATTTAGGGGGGTGTTAGGGTTAGACTTAGGTTTAGGGGTTAATAACTTTATTATATTGGAGGCGACGTTGGCGGCGGCAGATTAGGGGTTAATAGATTTAATAGGCTATGTGGGCTATGGCGAATTAGGGGTTAATACTAGGTTTGTTGCGGTGTGGGCTATGGCGGTTTAGGGGTTAATACTAGAATAGGTTTATTGTGGTGTGGGCTATGGCGGTTTAGGGGTTAATAATTTAGTTACTACTTGCGGTGTGGGCTATGGCGGTTTAGGGGTTAATACATTTATTATTAGGAGTGAGAGGGGGGATTGCAGATATAGGGGTATACGTGTCGGGCTTATTTTTGGGAGGTGTGTTAGACAGTTACAGGAGATTTAAAATTTTAGTTAGTTTTCTTAGGCACCGGCAGTTTCTAAAGTTCTGTAAGTCACTGGCGACTCCAGAAATTTGTAGTTACACTCATTTCTGGACATCGCTAGTTTATCAGACTTACGGCACTTTAGGAACTGCTGGCGAGGTATATGTAATACCCCGATGTGCGAGGTGAAATTACGGGCGGTGCGGGTTCCCTCGCTTGCGCCGAAACCTGCGCCGTATATCGAATCGCGCCCCCATGATTGGAGGAAGCCGGATTCCCCATTTTAGACCCAGGAAGAGGCTTTGCAATGGGTGGAGGAAGCTGGAGCTGCTGTGAAGATTAAAAGGTAAGTTTTTTTCACAACAGGAGTGAAATGTAAATTTTGAGAAATTAAAGTGCATCTGTTTTTAATCAAATTTTTAAAAACCGGGCACTTTAGCATCAAAATTTTCATTCACTTTAAGGCATTAAATTTACATATGCAATAAAACCAGACCATCAGGTTTTGTTACACTTAGATTGGGTAAAGGCGTAAAAATAAACTTTTGCATTCTGTTTTAATTGCAAAGGGAAGCAAAACATACCCAGTTAATGCAAAAGTACAAGATTATGGCCTATATTCATTAAAACCTGTTTGTGAAAATAATATCTAAGGGAGGAAAAAAACTCCCCACATCAGAACTCAAATATCGGTCAATAGTTTTATTTAGATACTTTGGAATGTGGGGGGTGGCGGTTTAGGGGTTAATAGTTTTTTTAGTGTTTGCGATGTGTGGGAACTTTTGATTTTCAGAGCTCAGCTCTTAGATTGTGGTAAGTACTGAATAGATTTTGCTGAACTTGTAATATTAACAGAAGGAAAATGTCTCCTTAAATCGTGATTGCACTAGCGCAAAACTGTTTGCAACGCATTTATAATCTAGCCCAATGTCTTTTAAAATTCTGCAGCTAGGCTGAAGTATAGGTGAAAAGTGCTAAATGCAAACATTTAAAACTTTAAAATTTAAGTCTTAATAGAAATGTACTCACTTTAATTTATTAATAATTTTCGGCTAGATTACGAGTCTTGCGTTAGCCTTAAAAAGCAGCGTTGAGGGGTCCCAATGCTGCTTTTTAACGCCTGCTGGTATTACAAGTCTGGCAGGTACAGGTGTACCGCTCACTTTTTTTTCCGCGATTTTTGCAAACCGCAAATCCCCTTACGTCAGTTGCGTATCCTATATTTTTAATGGGATTTTTCTAATGCCGGTATTACGATTGCTTGAAAAAGTGAGCGGTAGACCCTCTCCTGTCAAGACTCCTACCGCATTTAAAAGTCAGTAGTTAAGAGTTTTATGGGCGCACGCCGTAACATAAAACTCTTAACTAAAGTGCTACAAAGTACACTAACACCCATAAACTACCTATTAACCCCTAAGCCGAGGCCCCCCCCACATCGCAAACACTTAACTAAAATGTTTAACCCCTAATCTGCCGACCGGACATTGCTGCCACTGTAATAAATATATTAGCCGCACTCCCGCCTCGCAAACACTAGTTAAATTTTATTAACCCCTAATCTGCCATCCCTAACATCGCCAACACCAACCTATATTTATTAACCCCTAATCTGCCGCCCCCAATGTCGATGCTACTATATTAAATTTATTAACCCCTAAACCTAAGTCTAACCCTAAGTCTAACCCCCCTAACTTAAATATAATTTAAATAAAACAAAATTAAATTACTACTATTAAATAAATTAATCCTATTTAAAATTAAATACTTACCTATAAAATAAACCCTAAGCTAGCTACAATATAACTAATAGTTACATTGTAGCTATTTTAGGATTTGTATATATTTTACAGGCAACTTTGTATTTATTTTAAATAGGTAGAATAGTTAAAATAATTACAAATTTACCTGTAAAATAAATCCTAACCTAAATTACAATTACACCTAACACTACACTATCAATAAATTAATTACATAAATTACCTACAATTAACTACAATTAAATTAAATAAACTAAAGTACAAAAAAACCACACCACTAAATTACAGAAAATAAAAAAAGAATTACAATTTTTTAAAACTAATTACACCTAATCTAATCCCCCTAATAAAATAGTGATAGTGTAGTGTTAGGTGTATTTGTAATTTAGGTTAGGATTTATTTTACAGGTACATTTGTACTTATTTTAACTAGGAAGTTATTAAATAATCAATAACTATTTAATAACTATTCTACCTAGTTAAAATAAATACAAAGTTGCCTGTAAAATAAATATAAATCATAAGCTAGCTACAATGTAACTATTAGTTATATTGTAGCTAGCTTAGGGTTTATTTTATCGGTAAGTATTTAGTTTTAAATAGGATTAATTTATTTAATTGTAGTAAATTTATTTAGATGTATTTAAATTATATTTAAGTTAGGGGGGTGTTAGGGTTAGACTTTAGGTTTAGGGGTTAATAAATTTATTATAGTGGCGGCGACGTTGGCGGTGGCAGATTAGGGGTTAATAAATTTAATATAGTTGCGGTGACGTTGGGGGCAGATTAGGGGTTAATAAATAAAATGTAGGGTGCAGCAATGTTGAGGGCATCATATTAGGGGTTCATAAGTATAATGTAGGTGGTGTCGGTGTCCGGAGCGGCATATTAGGGGTTAATAATATAATGTAGGTGGCGACAATGTCGGGGGCAGCAGATTAGGGGTTAATAAGTGTAAGATAAGGGGTGTTTAGACTTAGGGTTCATGTTAGGGTGTTAGGTGCAGACATAATTTTTATTTCCCCATAGGAAACAATGGGGCTGCGTTTTTGCAGGTGTTAGTTTTTTTTTCAGCCAGCTCAGCCCCATTGTTTCCTTTGGGGAAATCGTGCACGAGCACGTTTAGCCAGCTCACCACTACTGTAAGCAGCGCTGGTATTACAGTGAGATGTGGAGCTAAATTTTGCTCAAAGCTCACTTTTCTGAGGCTAATGCCGGCTTGAACCTGTAATACCAGCGTTGTCTTAAGTGAGCGGTGAGAAAAAAAGGTTTTTTAGCCTCGCACACCATTACCGACAAAAACTCGTAATCTAGCCATTTGTTTGTGTGTTTGTATTAGTGTTGGCTACATGTATTGAAGTTTGATGTGAGAAATGTGACAGATTATGTGCTTTTTAACGCCCGCTGGTATTACGAGTCTGGCAGGTACAGGTGTACCGCTCACTTTTTTTCCACGACTCGAGCATACCGCAAATCCACGTACGTAAATTGCGTATGCTATCTTTTTAATGGGATTTGCCTAACGCTGGTATTACGAGTCTTGGAAAAAAGTGAGCGGTAGACCCTCTCCTGTCAAGACTCCTACCGCATTTAAAAGTCAGTTGTCAAGAGTTTTATGGGCTAACGCCGTAACATAAAGCTCTTAACTAAAGTGCTAAAAAGTACACTAACACCCATAAACTACCTATTAACCCCTAAACCGAGCCCCCCCACATCGCAAACACTTAAATACATTTTTTAACCCCTAATCTGCTGACCGGACATCGCCGCCACTTCAATAAAAATATTAACCCCAAAACCACCGCACTCCCGCCTCACAAACATTAGTTAAATTTTATTGACCCCTAATCTGCCGTCCCTAACATCGCCGACACCTACCTACATTTATTAACCCCTAATCTGCCGCCCCCAACGTTGCCGCAACTATATTAAATGTATTAACCCCTAAACCTAAGTCTAACCCTAACCCTAACACCCCCTAACTTAAATATAATTTAAAATAATCTAAATAAAATTACTACAATTAACTAATTTATTATACATTATATTATAAACCCCTAATCTGCTGCTCCGGACACCGCCGCCACCTACATTATACTTATGAACCCCTAATCTGTCACCCCCAACATCGCCTCCACCTACATTATAGTTATTAACCCCTATTCTGCGGCCCCCAATGTCGTCGCAACCTACCTACAATTATTAACCCCTAATCTGCCGCCCCCAACGTCGCCGCCACTATAATAAAGCTATTAACCTCTAAACCTAAGTCTAAGCCTAACTTAAATATAATTTAAATAAATATAAATAAAAATACTATTATTAAATAAATTATTCCTATTTAAAACTAAATAGTTACCTATAAAATAAACCCTAAAATAGCTACAATATAACTAATACTATTTTAACTAGGTAGAATAGTTATTACATAGTTATTAACTATTTAATAACTTCCTAGTTCAAATAAATACAAATATACCTGTAAAATAAATCCTAATATAAGTTACAATTACACCTAACACTACACTATCCTATATAATAAAAGGCCAAGTGTGTTTGTCCAAAGCTGTCATGCGCAGTAGACAGCACAGCACAGGGACAAACACACCTGGCCTTTGAGAGTCCCTAAGTCTCTGCTCTGCAGTGCGAGCAGAAGTGTGCGTGACCGAGAGTGGCCGGGGGCGTGGCCGAGCGTGAAGGGAGCGTGGCCGAGCGCGAGGGCCGCGAGGGGGCGTGGCCGAGTGTGAAGGGGCGGGGCCAGACGGGCCGTGAAAGGCTTTGCAGTTTGAGAGCTCAAAACAGCTCAAAAGAGGCGAGAGAGGGGGTAGGGAAAAGATAAGAAAGGTGAGAGAGAGATCAAGAGGGGAGAGAGAGATCAAGAGGGGAGATAAAAAGAGCACAAGAGAGGGAGCAAAAGAGAGGGGGAGAGACAGCAAAAGAGAGTGGAGGGAGAGCAAAAGAAAGGGGACAGAGAGATCAAAAGAAAGGGGGGGGGAGGGGGGAGGAGAGAGAGAGAGGGGGAGGGGGAGGAGAGAGAGAGAGGGGGGGGAGGAGAGAGAGAGAGGGGGAGGAGAGAGAGAGAGGGGAGGGAGAGAGAGAGGGGGAGGGGGGGAGAGAGAGAGGGGAGGGAGAGAGAGAGGGGAGGGGGAGAGAGAGAGGGGAGGGAAGAGAGAGAGAGGGGAGGGGGAGAGAGAATGGGGAGGGAGAGAGAGAGGGGAGGGGAGTGAGAGAGAGAGAGGGGAGGGGGAGGGAGAGAGAGAGGGGAGGGAGAGAGAGGGGGGAGGGGGAGAGAGAGAGGGGAGGGGGAGGGAGAGAGAGAGGGGAGAGGGAGAGAGAGAGGGGAGGGGGAGGGAGAGAGAGAGGGGAGGGGGAGTGAGAGAGAGAGAAGGGAGGGGGAGTGAGAGAGAGGAGGGAGAGATAGAGAGAGGGGAGGGAGAGAGGGAGAGAGAGAGGGGAGGGAGAGAGAGAGGGGAGGGGGAGGGAGAGAGAGAGGGGGAGAGAGAGGGGGGGAGATAGAGAGGGGAGAGAGAGGAGATAGAGGGGGGAGAGAGAGGGGGAGAGAGAGAGGGGAGAGAGAGAGGGGAGAAAGAGAGAGAGGGGGAGAGAGAGAGGGGGGGAGAGAGAGAGGGGGAGAGAGAGAGGGGGGGGAGAGAGAGGGGGAGAGAGAGAGAGGGGAGAGAGAGAGATAGAGGGGAGAGGGCCGCGAGGGGGCATGAAGGGGCGGGGCCAGACGGGCGTGAAAGGCTGTGCAGTTTGAGAGCTCAAAACAGCTCAAAAGAGGGGAGAGAGGGGGTAGGGAAAAGATAAGAAAGGTGAGAGAGAGATCAAGAGGGGAGAGAGAGATAAAAAGAGCACAAGAGAGGGAGCAAAAGAGAGGGGGAGAGACAGCAAAAGAGAGTGGAGGGAGAGCAAAAGAAAGGGGACAGAGAGATCAAAAGAAAGGGGGGGGGAGGGGGGAGGAGAGAGAGAGGGGGGGAGGGGGGAGGAGAGAGAGAAGGGGAGGAGAGAGAGAGGGGGAGGAGAGAGAGAGAGAGGGGGGGAGGAGGAGGAGAGAGAGAGAGAGAGAGAGAGAGAGAGAGAGAGAGGGGAGGGAGAGAGAGAGGGGGAGGGGGAGGGAGAGAGAGAGGGGAGGGAGAGAGAGAGGGGAGGGGGGGAGAGAGAGGGGAGGGAAGAGATAGAGAGGGGAGGGGGAGAGAGAGAGGAGAGGGAGAGAGAGAGGGGAGGGGGAGTGAGAGAGAGAGGGGAGGGGGAGGGAGAGAGAGGGGAGGGAGAGAGAGAGGGGAGGGGGAGGGAGAGAGAGAGGGGAGGGGGAGGGAGAGAGAGAGGGGAGAGGGAGAGAGAGAGAGGGGTGGGGGAGGGAGAGAGAGAGGGGAGGGGGAGTGAGAGAGAGAGAGGGGAGGGGGAGTGAGAGAGAGGAGGGAGAGATAGAGAGAGGGGAGGGAGAGAGGGAGAGAGAGAGGGGAGGGAGAGAGAGATGGGAGGGAGAGAGAGAGGGGGAGAGAGAGAGGAGGGAGATAGAGAGGGGGAGAGAGAGGGGGGAGAGAGAGAGGGGGAGAGAGAGAGGGGAGAGAGAGAGGGGAGAAAGAGAGAGAGGGGGAGAGAGAGAGGGGGAGAGAGAGAGGGGGAGAGAGAGAGAGAGAGAGAGAGAGAGGGGAGAGAGAGAGATAGAGGGGAGAGAGAGAGATAGAGGGGAGAGAGAGAGAGATAGAGCGGAGAGAGAGGGGGAGAGAGAGAGGGGAGAGGGGAGAGAGAGAGATGGGAGAGGAGAGAGAGAGAGAGAGAGAGAGAGAGAGAGAGGGGAGAGAGAGCGCAAAAGAGAGGAGGGAGAGAAAGCGCAAAAGAGAGGGGTGAGAGAGCGCAAAAGAGAGGGGCGAGAGAGCGCAAAAGAGAGGGGTGAGAGAGAGAGCACAAAAGAGAGGGGGAGAGAGAGTGCAAAAGAGAGGGGAGAGAGAGAGCGCAAAAGAGGGGGGGAGAGAGAGAGCGCAAAAGAGGGGGGAGAGAGAGAGCGCAAAAGAGGGGGGGAGAGAGAGAGCGCACAAAAGAGGAGGGATAGAGAGAGCGCAAAAGAGGGGGGATAGAGAGAGCGCAAAAGAGGGGGGGAGAGAGAGCGCAAAAGAGAGGGGGAGAGAGAGCGCAAAAGAGAGGGGGAGAGAGAGAGCGCAAAAGAGAGGGGGAGAGAGAGAGCGCCAAAGAGAGGGGGGAGAGAGAGAGCGCAAAAGAGAGGGGGAGAGAGAGAGCGCAAAAGAGAGGGGGGAGAGAGAGAGCGCAAAAGAGAGGGGGGAGAGAAAGAGCGCAAAAGAGAGGGGGGAGAGAGAGAGCGCAAAAGAGAGGGGGGAGAGAAAAAGCGCAAAAGAGAAGGGGGGAGAGAGAGAGCGCAAAAGAGAGGGGGGAGAGAGAGAGCGCAAAAGAGAGGGGGGAGAGAGAGAGCGCAAAAGAGAGGGGGGGAGAGAGAGCACAAAAGAGAGGGGGGAGAGAGAGATCTCAAAAGAGAGGGGGAGAGAGAGCAAAAGAGAGGGGCAGGGAGAGAGCGCAAGGGGTGGGACCGCTGTACCCTGCAAAAAATGGCCCGTGTGAACGGGCTTTAGGACTAGTCATTAAATAAATTACCTAAATTAACTACAATTAAATTAAATAAACTAAATACGAAAAAAACAAACACTAAATTACAGAAAAAAATAAAATAATTACAATTTTTTTAAACTAATTACACCTAACCTAATCCCCCCAATAAAATAAAAAAGCCCCCCAAAATAATTAAAATCCCTACTCTATACTAAATTACAAATAGCCCTTAAAATGTTTTTTTGCGGGGCATTGCCCCAAAGTAATTAACTCTTTTACTTGTAAAAAAAAAGACAATACCCCCCCAACATTACAACCCACCACACACCCAACCCTACTCTAAAGCCCACCCAATCCCCCCTTAATAAAATTTAACACTACCCCCTTGAAGATCACCCTACCTTGAGATGTCTTCACCCAACCGGGCAGAAGTGGTCCGCCAGATGGCCGAAGTCTTCATCCTATCCGGGCAGAAGAGGTCCTCCAGACGGCCAGAAGTCTTCATCCAGACGGCATCTTCTATCTTCATCCATCCGGAGCGGAGCGGGTCCATCTTCAAGACATCCGAGGCGGAGCATCCTCTTCTTCCGACGACTAACACTAAATGACGGTACCTTTAAGTGACATCATCCAAGATGGCGTCCCTTCAATTCCGATTGGCTGATAGAATTCTATCAGCCTGTAATAACCCAAATATTATTTCTGGAATTACAATATGTACAAGTATCTTTTTCACATAAAATGCTTGAACTGAACTTAATATGAGATAATGGTGTATGTTCCTTTATTTCACAACCATTACTTATCTGAGAAACAGTGGCTATGATAAAAAGGTATTTAATTTTATGAGACAGAGTATAGGATAACATATGCTTAATGTTAGCCTTTGTCTCTCTGATCTCATTAAGCAAGCAATGAGAGTATGGCAGAAACATGTGTGTAAACAAACAAGCAAAATAAATGAATGTTAATAAAGATCTTTAGCTCACCAATTGTCAGATATGGTTAAGGTCCCAGAGTGCTAAAATACTGTGGATAAAGCAACGAAAGATGGAAGTGAGCTCGGTGAAGTACTTTAGCTGTGGAAAGCGGTACAGCAAGCTGAACGAACTCGGCGTCAGCGTGGAGGTAAGTGAAAGTTGGAGCGGCCGCCCGTGACGTCAGAGGAAGTTCCGATGCAACAGCTGTTGGAGTCTTGTCAGGCTTCAGAGGTACGATGTACCGTAACAGCAACTGAGCAGAGAGTCTAATACGGAGAGGCACAGGAATCACAACAAGCAGCAGCAAGTAAAAGGTAACTCTTGATCAGATGAGTCACAAATGAAAGAGAGGCTGAGTATAACAGGTGTAACCAGCTAATACCAAGCAATGAAGCTACAGGCTTCATTGCTTATAAAGGTAGAAAAAACGAAAATGAGGCTAAAGCAGGATTCAGTCCTTAAAGAGACAGTACTGTGACAGAGGGCCCCCCAAAACGAACCACTCCGTGGTTCAAGGTTTCGGACGATCCGGATGCCGTCTATGAAAAATAGAAACCAACCGAGGAGCTGACAGGTTTGCAGAAGGTTCCCAAGAATCATCCTCCGAGGAATAACCCTTCCAACGGATCAAATATTGCAATTTTCCCGAAACAATCCTTGAGTCAAGAATCGTTTGAATTTCAAATTCTGTTTCTGGTACAAGTGGTGGTTGGTGAGCAGAAGGCAGAGTAGCCCCTCTCAAAGCTTTATAAGGCTTTAATAAACTTACATGAAAAGTTGGATGAATTTTATAGTGGGAAGGTAAATCAAGGGTAATTGCATTGCTATTAATAATTTTAATGATAGGAAATGGTCCAATGAAGAATTTGTTCAATTTCCTAGTAGGAGTTGTTAAACGTAAATGTTTAGTGGATAACCATACTAAGTCTCCAGGTGAGTAGGTAGGTGATGGTCTTCGTCGTAGGTTATAATAATTCTGTTGTCTCTTCTGAGCAGACCTTATGTTGTCCGATAGAATTGAGAATGTTTCAGCAATTGTGTTAGTAGTATCTGTCACAACTGGACAGGCACTATCTATTTGAGTGTTGAGATGGAATGTGGGGTGAAAACCATAATTTGCAAAAAATGGAGTAGTTTGTATAGAGATGTGATAGGAGTTGTTGTGAGCGAATTCTGCCAGAGGGAGTAAAGATGTCCAATTATCCTGATGTTGCGTTACATAGCACCTTAAATACTCTTCTAACCATTGATTGGTTCTCTCACATTGCCCATTAGTCTGGGGATGATAGGCAGTACTTAAGCGTCTTTCGATTTGTAATGCATTACATAATTCCTTCCATAACCGAGATGTAAATTGCGTTCCCCTGTCTGTTGTTATGGATTGGGGTATTCCATGTAGCTTTATAACATGTTGGATAAGTAGGTTAGCAGTTTCTAAAGATGTTGGCAATTTATGAAAAGGAATAAAATGGGACATCTTGCTGAATAGGTCTACTACCACCATAATCGTTTTATTCCCATCTGAGTTTGGTAATTCGACAATAAAATCTGTGGCTATGTGAGTCCAGGGTTTGTCTGGAGCGGGTAGAGAGAGTAGATAACCGATTGGTTTTTGTTTGTCTATTTTGGAGGTAGTGCAAGTCTCACAACATTGTATGTAAGTTCTTATATCCTCTTGCATCTTTGGCCACCAGTATGATCTTTTAATCAATTCTAGGGTTCTATGAATTCTAGGGTGTCCACTGAGTTTGCTATTATGCAGGCTTTTAAGTAGGGAATCTCTGCAAGATGGTGATACGTATAGTCTATTGGAGTAATAAAATAATCCATCATTACGTTTTTCAAGCTTTTCCTTTGGAAAAGTGGTATCCAGGAGTTGTTCCTGTTGGAGATTCCCATCTTGTTTGAAAAGTAGTCCAATATTACTCTGTATACAGTTATCAGGAATTACAGTGCCATGATACGTTAAGTTAGTGGGTTTCGGAGGTAATCTTGATAGGATGTCTGCTTTAGAATTTTTAGATGCTGGTCTATATGTAATGATATAAGAAAACCTAGTGAAGAACAAACTCCATCTAACTTGTCTTGAAGTGAGAGTTTTATGTGTCTTTAGGTATTGTAAATTCCTATGATCAGTATAGATCTGAATAGGAATTTTTGTACCCTCAAGGAGGTGCCTCCAGTGCTCTAATGCTGCTTTCATTGCCAGTAACTCCTTCTCACCGACATGATAGTTTAGTTCAGAAGTAGTTAAAACGCGTGAGTAGTAAGCTATTGGATGCATAGGTTCTTGTGGTGAATTTCTCTGAGAAAGGATAGCACCAATTGCATAGTGAGAAGCATCAACCTCCAGTATATACTGGAGATTGGGATCTGGATACTTAAGAATTGGTGCTGTTGTAAAACTTGTCTTTAGGAACTGGAAGACTTGTTCAGTCTCAGGTGTCCAGTTGAAAGGTCTGTCTGTTTTAGTGAGATTTGTTAGGGGTTTTGTTATACCAGCAAAGTTTTTAATGAATTTGCTGTAGAAATTTGAAAACCCAAGGAACTTTTGGATGTCACGTTTATTCCTTGGAGTGGGCCAATCAAGGACAACTTGAATTTTGTTAGGTTCCATTGATATGCCACTTGGTGTTATATCATAACCCAGGAATGTAATATTTTGTGTATGAAAAATACATTTTTATAACTTAGCATAAAGACTGTGTGCTTTCAATCTGTGTAAAACTGCACGGACATGTTTAACGTGTTCCTGATAGTTAGATGAATATATGAGAATGTCATCTAGATATATTACCATGGATGTGTCTAATAAATCCCTGAAAATATCATTAATAAATCGCTGAAATGTGGCTGGGGCATTACAGAGCCCAAAAGGCATGACTGTATATTCATACAGTCCATACCTAGTTCTGAACGCGGTTAGCCACTCATCTCCTGGTCTTATTCGGATGAGGTTATAGGCTCCTCTCAGATCAAGTTTTGTAAAGATGTTTGCACCTTTTAGCCTTTCAATAAGTTCAGGGATCAAGGGTAATGGGTATCTGTCTTTAAGTGTTCTTTTGTTTAATTCCCTATAATCTACTATTGGCCGTAAAGTTTGGTCTTTATTTCTGACAAAAAATATGCCTGCTCCAGCTGGTGAGGTTGAGGGTCTTATGAACCCTTTTCTTAAGTTTTCATTAATATAAGTTTTTAAATTCTGTAGTTCTGGTTCTGAAAGTGGAAATATGTGTCCGTATGGTATGTCAGATCCTGGGATTAAGTCTATAGGACAGTCATATGGACGATGGGGGGGCAGATTTTCTGCCTCTGTCTTACTGAAAACTTGTTTTAGATCATCATACTCCAAAGGGAGATTTGACTCAGTTAGTGCTAGTATAGGTATCTGGGGATTGCATGTTGTCATGCAATATTCTGAGTTGAAATCAAATGTACTAGTTAACCAGTTAATTGTGGGTTGATGTATTTGTAACCATTGTAACCCTAACACTATATGAAAAATAGGAGATTGTATCACATCAAATGTAATGTATTCCCTGTGGGATGTGTGAGTGGTTACCAGGATAGGAATGGTTTGATGTGTTATTGGTCCTGTTTCTAACTTTTTACCATCAATAAGACGCACCATTACAGGTTTGTTTTTTGCAATAAGGGGAATTTTATTCAATTTTACATAATTAGTGTCAATGTAGCAGGAAAAAGCTCCAGAATCTATGACTGCTTTAGAGTGGAAGAGTCGGTGATCCCACTGTAAGGAGACAGGAAGTAAGCAGTTAGTCATTTCTGTGGTTAAGGACAAAATTGCAGAACTTGAGAGTTCAGGCTTACCCTTTTTTTGTTTCTTGAGGGTTGGGCAAGTTGTAACCTCATGATCTTTTGAGCCACAATAGAGACATAGATGATTTGTCCTACGTCTTAATTTTTCTTCTGGAGACAGGGGTCCTCGGATTACTCCGATCTCCATAGGCTCATCAGATGTACGTTGTGTGTGTGATGTAAGTCTATTTTCTGTCAATTTTGTATGTGAGTCATAAGTAGATTTTTCTAACTTCCTTTCCCTGAGCCTGTGGTCAATCTTAATTGAGAGCTGCATTAATTGCTCAAGATCTTCTGGTAGATCTATTCTCGCAAACTCATCTTTAATTGCCTCTGAGAGGCCAATCCTGAATTGATTTCTAAGGGAAATCTGAGTCCAACCGGAATCTTGCTGCCAAATTTTAAACTCCGAAATGTAATCCTCCACTGCCCTTTTTTGCTGTCTGAGAGACCTTAATTTATTATCAGCTGTTAGCTGTTTGTGTGGATCCTCATATAGAGAGGAAAGGGCTTTAAAAAATTCATCAATGGAGTTCAGTATAGGGTCATTCCGTTCAAATAAGCTATCCGCCCATGCTCTAGGCTCTCCTCTGAGGTAGGATATGACAGTTAATACCTTAATTTTGTCAGTGCTAAAAGTTTTGGGCTTCAAAGTGATAAAGAGTATACACGAATTCAAGAACTGCCTAAAAAGTTTTCGTTCTCCAGAAAATTTTTCTGGAGGACTTACAGGTGGTTCAATAATAGTTTCTGTTTGGGGTTGTATGGGTTTTAAACTATCTTGTATGATTTTTCTAAGTGTCTGATTTTCAACCTGCAACTCCCTTAGACCAACATTTAACTGATCTACTTTTTGATCTAATGTTGCAACGTAATTTGAGAGTTCCATAGGATCCATCACTATGGTTTTTTCGTTTAGGCTTGGTATTTCTGTAATAACCCAAATATTATTTCTGGAATTACAATATGTACAAGTATCTTTTTCACATAAAATGCTTGAACTGAACTTAATATGAGATAATGGTGTATGTTCCTTTATTTCACAACCATTACTTATCTGAGAAACAGTGGCTATGATAAAAAGGTATTTAATTTTATGAGACAGAGTATAGGATAACATATGCTTAATGTTAGCCTTTGTCTCTCTGATCTCATTAAGCAAGCAATGAGAGTATGGCAGAAACATGTGTGTAAACAAACAAGCAAAATAAATGAATGTTAATAAAGATCTTTAGCTCACCAATTGTCAGATATGGTTAAGGTCCCAGAGTGCTGAAATACTGTGGATAAAGCAACGAAAGATGGAAGTGAGCTCGGTGAAGTACTTTAGCTGTGGAAAGCGGTACAGCAAGCTGAACGAACTCGGCGTCAGCGTGGAGGTAAGTGAAAGTTGGAGCGGCCGCCCGTGACGTCAGAGGAAGTTCCGATGCAACAGCTGTTGGAGTCTTGTCAGGCTTCAGAGGTACGATGTACCGTAACAGCAACTGAGCAGAGAGTCTAATACGGAGAGGCACAGGAATCACAACAAGCAGCAGCAAGTAAAAGGTAACTGATTCTTGATCAGATGAGTCACAAATGAAAGAGAGGCTGAGTATAACAGGTGTAACCAGCTAATACCAAGCAATGAAGCTACAGGCTTCATTGCTTATAAAGGTAGAAAAAACGAAAATGAGGCTAAAGCAGGATTCAGTCCTTAAAGAGACAGTACTGTGACACAGCCAATCGGAATTAAGGTAGAAAAAATCCTATTGCCTGATCCAATCAGCCAATAGGGTTGATTGGGTGGGTTTTAGAGTAGGGTTGGGTGTGTGGGTGGTGGGTTGTAATGTCAGTGGGGGGTATTGTCTTTTTTTTTAACAGGTTAAAGAGCTGATTACTTTGCCCCGCAAAAAGTCCTTTTAAGGGCTATTTGTAATTTAGTATAGGGTAGGGATTTTTATTATTTTGGGGGGCTTTTTTTATTTTATTAGGGGGATTAGATTAGGTGTACAGGTGGCCCTCGGTTTACGCCGGTTCAATTTGCGCCGTTTCAGATCTTTTTTTTTCAGTCATGTGACTGCTATTGAAAAGCTTTGGAAAGCAAAGTGCACTAATTAAAATAGTCAGTAGGTGGGGCTGTCCGCTTGTTTTGCAGAAAAGTTATGCAACTTAGGCTTAAATTGATCTGTGTACACAGATCAGACCAGATCTATCGAGCAAAATTTAGCAGGCACTTCCCTATTATCTTCCTGTCCAGCTGCTTGAGATGAGGGTGCCTAACTGCTTATTAATCACTGCAGATTGAAATGTATAGAATAGGTGCAGACCCAATATTATCTAACATGCTAACAATGCAGAGAACTGATTGCAGAAAAATGCAAGTAAAAAAACTTTTTTGTTTATTAAACTTAGTTTGATGATGATGCAGTCTGTTGTGTAATTATTTTATTAGGTGATGTTTAGCAAATGTTTTTGTTCATTAAACTTAGTTTGATGATGAAACAATCTATATTATTAGGTTTATAATGCTGTTTAGCATTTAAAGTCTTCATTTCAAAGCTTTAAAAATAATGTATTAGATGTTACTCATGACAATTTTGAGAGGAGCCTGGAACCTAACCCCCTCATTTCCCATTGACTTACATTATAAACTGGGTTTCAATTTACAACGGTTTCGATTTACAACCATTCCTCCTGGAACCTAACCCCTGCGTAAACTGAGGGCTACCTGTAATTAGTTTTAAAAATTGTAATTATTTTATTTTTTTCTGTAATTTAGTGTTTATTTTTTTTCATAATTTAGTTTATTTAATTTAATTTTAATTAATTGTAGTTAATTTAGGTAATTTATTTAATGATAGTGTAGTGTTAGGTGTAATTGTAACTTTGGTTAGGATTTATTTTACAGGTATATTTGTATTTATTTGAACTAGGAAGTTATTAAATAGTTCATAACTATTTAATAACTATTCTACCTAGTTAAAATAAATACAAAGTTGCCTGTAAAATAAAAATAAACCCTAAGATAGATACAATATAACTATTAGTTATATTGTAGCTATCTTAGGGTTACAATATAACTATTAGTTATATTGTAGCTATCTTAGGGTTTATTTTATAGGTAAGTATTTAGTTTTAAATAGGAATAATTTATTTAATAATAGTATTTTTATTTATATTTATTTAATTTTAATTATATTTAAGTTAGGGTTAGACTTAGATTTAGGGGTTAATAACTTTATTATAGTGGCGGCGACGTTGGGGGCGGCAGATTAGGGGTTAATAATTGTAGGTAGGTTGCGACGACATTGGGGGCCGCAGAATAGGGGTTAATAACTATAATGTAGGTGTGGGCGATGTTGGGGGCGACAGATTAGGGGTTCATAAGTATAATGTAGGTGGAGGCGGTGTCCAGAGCGGCAGATTAGGGGTTAATAATATAATGTAGGTTGCGGCGATGTTGGGGGCGGTAGATTAGGGGTTAATAAGTGTAATATTAGGGGTGTTTAGACTCGGGGTTCATGTTAGGGTGTTAGGTGTAGACATAAAAAGTATTTCCCCATAGGAATCAATGGGGCTGCGTTAGGAGCTGAACACTGCTTTTTTTCAGGTGTTAGACTTTTTTCAGCCGAATCAGCCCCATTGATTCCTATAGGGAAATTGTGCACGTTTAGCCAGCTCACCTCTACCGTAAGCAGCGCTGGTATTGAGGTGAGATGTGGAGCTAAATTTTGCTCTCCGCTAACTTTTTTGCGGCTAACGCCGGGTTTAAAAAACCTGTAATACCAGCGTTGTTTGTAGGTGAGTGGTGAGCATATACTGCGCGTTAGCCCTGCAAGCCTTACCGACAAAAACTCATAATCTAGCTGATAGTATTTTACTTCTGCCACAGGAGCATCTATGCCTGAGGTAGATACATACTGCATTGCAGAGGGAGATGCTTTTATGTAAATATGCACTCTGATTTTTCTTTATGTTCACAATGCAGTATTAAATGATTATAACATTCTTGTAGCATATTACATAATGGGGCATATTTATCAAGGTTTGTCGGACCTGATCCGACAGTGCAGATGAGGTCCGACAGACCTCGCTGAATATGACGAGCAATACGCTTGCGGTAATCAGCATTGCACCAGCAGCTCACAAGAGCTGCTGGTGCAACGCCGCCCCCTGCAGACTCGCGGCCAATAGGCCGCCAGCAGGGGGGTGTCAATCAACCCGATCGTACTCGATCGGGTTGATTTCCGGCGATGTCTGTCCGCCTGCTCAGAGCAGACGGACAGGTTATGGAGCAGCGGTCTTTGTGACCGCTGCTTCATAATTACTGTTTCTGGCGAGCCTGCAGGCTCGCCAGAAACACGGGGCATCAAGCTCCATTCGGAGCTTGATAAATATGCCCCAATGTATCAACTTTAGCTAACAGTTATTTTACTCCAATGTTATTTGTTCCATTGAACAGAGGGCAATTCACCATGTATTAAAGTATTGTGTTAAAAAATGCCATTAATGCTATAGCTGGCTAAAGCATCAAGGATATAATCAATTCTGTTGGATTCTGTGACCCGTCGTAATGTGCAACCGCGTAACGTCACCACATTCCTGAGTGCACACGTCAGCGGTCGCAGAATCTGACAGAACACCAATGTTTCTGTCCATCCAATTTTGCAGAAATGAGTAAAAATTCATAAATGTGCTCAGTGGCCGCGGGTTTTTATAACCCAATTCTTGGATAATTTGTAAAATACAATTATATGTATGGATAATATCAAATTTTCCTTGTGAGAAAAGCAATAAAAAATCTACTGATTGATGAGGTTCCGGCACGTTAGTAGTGCAATTGCACACTATATAAACATATTACTGATGGTAAACTAAGAGCAATGCAAGTGTTGTTGTTTCATCTATCTCTCACTCTCTCTGTCTGTCGGCCTTACTGTCCATTTAATCTCTCTCTCTCTCTCTCTCTCTCTCTCTCTCTATCTATCTCTCTATCTATTATCTATCTATCCAGAGTGGGCTTAAGATATTGTGCTTCCTGGGTCTGAGAATGAAATAACGCCCTCTCCAGTAGTAACATTATTAATTAGCATATCAACCTACTAGCCTGGCCGCTGACCTTACTAAGCCTGTCTGCCTACCTGCATGCAACCAATTCTTTTATTTATGTATAAAGTTTTTATTAAAGTTTTTTTATAAACATATACATCATAAGGTGATAACAATTATTACAAAAAGATTATATAAATCTCATCCTTTTAGGTAATATGGCAACCAATTCTTATGCACAATTGCACAATAAGTGGGAAGGAAGTTAGGGAAGGGAGGCACTTGTCCCACATTAAATGTTGCCCCTGACCGGTTCTGTGTCTTTGTGAATAATGAGGTTATGCTGCTGACAGCCTGGGACTTCCCCAACAAAGACAGAGGACAGGAGTTGTCTGGGTCTGACAGTGACTGAATCAGTCACTGAAGTGCTGCCCCTTGTCAAGTGCTGCCTGTGTCAATTGGACCTGCTTTGTCCCATGGTTGAGCTGGCCCTGTATCTATCTATCTATCTATCTATCTATATATCTATCTATCTATCTATCACCCCTTCCATTTCATTACTTTGCATTTTGCTTCATATTTGACACATTGACACAATACATTGGAAGACCCACCATCCAAATTAAACTGCATACATTTGGTACACAGTGTAATTCCAGGTGTAAAAAACTATTTAATTTTTTAAGTTAGTCAAAACTAAAATGTCTAAATACATTTCAGCTTTGAGCAGATACACATATTATTAGCTCACTGAGTAGTAAATAAAAATGAACCGACACTGAGGACACTGTAACCTTAGAGCGATGGGAAGTGTCGGACGCCCTGCACAACCACTTGGATGATAATCTCACTTTCAAAGACCACAGCAACTAATTAAAAATACCAATGGGTAAGCATTTTTATTACTTTCAACCTCATCCACTATATTACCATGTTAAAATAAATGTTCTGAGTAGCTGAGAAACGTTTTGCAATGTTTAATCAGAGGGTGATAGTTGTGTAAATCCCCTCTTGATTTGTTTGAATAAATTGTACATATTTTACTTTGTGAAGCTCTTATATTGCTCTGCTGGCAAGTTTTACTGTGGGGGAACAAACAAGCGATTGGAGAAGCATGGTTCAGACTACCTGCCTGATGCTTCAGTGAGATGAGCCACTGTGCCAGCAAATACCTGATAATAATAATAATAATAATAATAATAATAATAATATCAGAACAAAGGGGAGCTGCAACTCCTGTTTAGACACTGTCTATAGTTTATACTGAAATTATTTACACAATGTGGGGACTTCTGTGTTCTGCTCTTTTTCTAAAAACAAAACATTTGGATTTAGTCGTTTGGAAGAAGTACTGCCTACTGATGATTTTGTTTCTATTAATAGAAACTATAAAATCTCCATTTATTTGGAGCTAAAGATGATATTATTAATGTCTCAGTTGTCTTTGGGCATCCTCTAGAGAAGTGTTTCTCAACCACGGTCCTCAAGTACCCCCAACAGGTCAGGTTTTCATTATAGCTGAACCAGTGCACAGGTGAAGTCATTTGCTGATCAGTAACACAATGGTTACTAACTTGTTCTCATCTATAAGATGATTATTTAATCTGTGCACTGGTTCAGCTATAATGAAAACTTTTGGGGTTACTTGAGGACCGCGGTCTAGAAACAATGCTCTAGAGCACTGCTCTTTCTTTTTTAATTTCTTATGTTACTATTATTGTTAGGGTGAATCAGTGGTTGTAGCTCAACCTTAATTTAGTAAAGTATTTCTCACACAAAAATAATAATAATAATTCAGCTACATAAGCCAGACTAGTCAGTTTCTTGCCAATGCTCAGAAGGGCCAGAATAAATTTTCAGTTCTCCATCTCAACATGTCAGCTTCCTTATATCCCTATAGGCAATGGCTACATTGAGAATTTCTAAGAGCTCATTTTGCAAGAAAACAAGTAAGTTGTTTGCTGTTTTTTTAAAAACTAATATTTTTAGTTTTACTTTGATTTTTCTAAAGGAGCACTATTGCAAATCAATGTAAGCATTATATGGCATTTGTGTTTGCAACAATGCTTGTAACAATGTTTTACATATAGTGTTCAAGTTGTGTGTCTATTGTCTAGATATGCTGTCAAGAAAAGGAGTTCATTTTTAAGAAAGGACACCAAGAGAAAGAGGTACATTTTAATATCAGAGCCTATATTTTAAATGAACTTCTTTAATTACTTCTGTCTAAATAAAAACTTTTCTTTCTCTTGGACTTATGGGAATGCAGCAGTTTCCACGCGAGCCTTCAATCAAAAGTTAAGGAGCAGCGGTTGTAAGACCGCTGCTCCTTAACTCATTCGCCACCTCTGAGGTAGCGGATAGCAATGATACAGATCAGATACGATCAGGATGATTGACACCCCCTGCTAGCGGCTGATTGGCCACAAATGTGCAGGGGCGTCATTGCACAAGCATTTCACCAGAAATGCTTGGGCAATGTTAAATGTCGACAGCGTATGCTGTCTGCATTTATCGATGTCGGGTGGACATGATCCGCTACAGCCAATCATGTCCGCCCAACAGTTGATAAATCGGACCCTCTCTGTGTCTTCCATTCTCTGAAATAGTGTCATCTACCTGCAAAATGCCTCTCTTAGCCGCCCAGAGATACATGTCATTACACTGTAACGATTTGCTCTCACCTTCTGTATGGTTTTATTTACATTTCACCTGTTGAATAAAACCTTCTCAGTATTCAGAATACATTTGTGATGTATTCAGATACTGGGGGAACAAAGGGACACTATAATGTGTCCAATCCACGAAACCACCAAAAAACCTACTAGGGAAAATGCTCTATATGTGATATGTTTTTAATTTTAAGACTGACAGTGGGATGAACCCTGTTGTATTTTCGCCTGACAAGGGTTTTTTATGACTGATAAGAAGTTAAATGCTGGTTTATCTATGTCACACAAGGGGTTACACACTGCACTGGATGTGGATTAAAAAAGGCTCCTCTATTTAAGGCCAACAGAAGGGTTTCATTACTAGTCTATATATGCCGTAGAGAAGGCTTTTATCACTGCTATCTGCTTGAGTGGCTAATATCCAACTGTGCACCTGAGATAAAAATAAATATTACATACATATTAAATACATAGGAATAAACACTCTTACTTCATTAAGGTGTCCAGCCTTATGATTAATACATTTTTTAAAACTTTGCATATAAGATCCAGTGGGACGCAACACTCTGTTTATATTTGTGGGGTTTTGGTTAAAAATAAATAAAAATATATACAGTATATCTATCTCTAAATATATATATATATATATATATATATAGTTACAGATATTTAAACCTTAATGTTATAACAATATTTTTAGACTTACCCACACACAATACAAAAAATAACAACAACCCCCCCCCCCCCCACACACACACACACAGTTTTTTTGTATTATATTAAATCTGTATTGCAGATATCAATGAAAAATAATATGCTAGAATATTTCATGTAACTTCCAAGTGCATTTTTCAGTTGTTTTCATGCTTGGTTGATTTGATTTCAGTTGCATTTGCTGGGTAAGCGTGCCCACTCAACTGTACCTCATAGAGTTACACCCATTGTGAATAATATTGCATACAATTTGCATATATTAATCATAGATGTCCTTCTCCATTGGGAACACACAGAAGAGCTGACAAACAGGAGGTTGAACAACAAATGAGGAATGTGTTTGGTGTTTGAATACAGTAATTACTGATGTATTTGAATGTTACAGCATAAAAATTGAAAATATCATTAAGCGTATGAATAATATTTTTTCCTGTGTCCCAATAATGTCATCATTGATCACAGCTATTTATTTTTATACAATTTTACCCAAGTACGTGTTCTACACGTCTGTATAATTAGATTCAAATGCTGGATTGTGGAACAGTCTATAAAATAAATATCTAGTGTTCGTAACATACGTGATATGTCCCTACCCACATAAATAATGTATACAATGAAATAGAGAAATAAAAACAAATCTCTTATGTTAAACTTACGCATTTATAATTGTACTTTTGATAAAATTTCACAGACATTACATCAATACATTAAGTTTCCATTATTTACTTGGGAAAATAAATGTTTCATGTAGAAAGCAAAGCGTTGGTCTTTGATGTAATGCTCAATTGTGTTTACACCTTTTGGCATATCTGTTCATAAATCTAATTACGCCTCATTAAGTTTCCATCTGAGAAAGAGAGAGTAGATGTTAAATGTTTTTCAGTAGCCATAGATCTATTCCAAAGTTGGATCAAATGCTTAGTGTAAATAAAGCTTGATGCATGTAATAGAAAGTAATTGGTTTAAAAAATTACAGAAAAATATGCAGTGGGTGGAGAGAATATTCATATACTTGTTTGATGGAATAAAATGTTATATAATGCGCAGAAAATAGAATAAACATCATTATAAAAGTAGAAATTAAAGTCAGACAACTAATTAAGTGGGCTGCACATGCTATACTTTTCATATTTACTAACAAACGCCTACATTACGAGTCTTGCGTTAAGCCTTAAAAAGCAGCGTTGAGGGGTCCCAACGCTGCTTTTTAACGCCCGCTGGTATTACGAATCAGGCAGGTACAGGTGTACCGCTCACTTTTTTTCCGCAATTTTCGCATACCGCAAATCCCCTTATGTCAATTGCGTATCCTATCTTTTTAATGGGATTTTCCTAACACCGGTATTACGATTGCTGGAAAAAGTGAGCGGTAGACCCTCTCCTGTCCAGACTCCTACCGCATTTAAAAGTCAGTAGTTAAGAGTTTTATGGGCTAACAAACTACCTATTAACCCCTAAACCGAGGCCCCCCCACATCGCAAACACTTAACTAAAATGTTTAACCCCTAATCTGCCAACCGGACATTGCCGCCACTTTAATAAATATATTAACCCCTAAACCACCGCACTCCCACCTTGCAAAGACTAGTTAAATTTTATTAACCCCTAATCTGCCGTCCCTAACATCGCTGACACCTATCTACATTTATTAACCCCTAATCTGCCTCCCCCAACGTCGCCGCAACTATATTAAATTTATTAACCCCTAAACCTAAGTCTAACCCTAAATCTAATCCCCCCCTAACAAATATAATTTAATTTTAACAAAATAAAATTTCTACAATTAAATAAATTATTCCTATTTAAAACTAAAAACTTAACTATAAAATAAACCCTAAGATAGCTAAAAAATAACTAATAGTTACATTGTAGCTAGCTTAGGGTTTATTTTTATTTTACAGGCAACTTTGTGTTTATTTTAACTAGGTACAATAGTTATTAAATAGTTATTAACTATTTAATAACTACCTAGCTAAAATAAATACAAAAGTGCCTGTAAAATCCTAACCTAAATTACAATTACACCTAACACTACACTATCATTAAATTAATTACATAAACTACCTACAATTAACTACAATTAAATTAAATAAACTAAAGTACGAAAAACAACAAACACTAAATTACAGAAAATAAAAAAATAATTACAATTTTTTTAAACTAATTACACCTAATCTAATCCCCCTAATAAAATAAAAAGCCCCCCAAAATAATAAAATTCCCTACCCTATACTAAATTACAAATAGCCCTTAAAAATTGGCCTCCTATCAGCCAATCGGAATTAAGGTAGGAAAAATCCTATTGGCCGATGCAATCAGCCAATAGAATTGAGCCTGCATTCTATTGGCTGATTGGAATAACCAATAGAATGTGAGCTCAATCCTATTGGCTGACTGGATCAGCCAATAGGATTGAACTTCAATTCTATTGGCTTATTGCATCAGCCAATAGGATTTTTCCTACCTTAATTCCGATTGGCTGATAGGATCAGCCAATCGGAATTGAAGGGACGCCATCTTGGATGACGTCACTTAAAGAAACCTTCATTCTTCAGTCGCTGTCGGATGGAAGAGGATGCTCCGCGTCGGATGTCTTCAAGATGGACCCGCTCCAGATGGAAGAAGATAGAAGATGCCGCCTGGATGAAGACTTCTGCCGGTCTGGATGTCCTCTTCTAACCGGATCAGATGAAGACTTCTGCCCCTCTGGAGGTCCATTTGTGCCCGGCTGGGTGAAGACGTCTCAAAGTAGGGTGATCTTCAAGGGGGTAGTGTTAGGCTTTATTAAGGGGGGATTGGGTGTGTTTTAGAGTAGTGTTGGGAGTGTGGGTGGTGGGTTGTAATGTTGGGGGGTATTGTATTTTTTTTTACAGGTAAAAGAGCTAATTACTTTGGGGCAATGCCCCGCAAAAAGCCCTTTTAAGGGCTATTTATAATTTAGTATAGGGTAGGGCTTTTTATTATTTTGGGGGGCTTTTTTATTTTATTAGGGGGATTAGATTAGGTTAATTAGTTTAAAAAAATTGTAATTTCTTTTTTATTTTCTGTAATTTAGTGTTTGTTTTTTTCGTAATTTCGTTTATTTAATTTAATTGTAATCAATTGTAGTTAGTTTAGGTAATTAATTTAATTATAGAAAAGTGTTAGGTATAATTGTAACTTAGGTTAGGTTTTATTTTACAGGTAAATTTGGACTAATTTTAACTAGGTAGTTATTAAATAGTTAATAACTATTTAATAACTATTGTACCTAGTTAAAATAAACACAAAGTTGCCTGTAAAATAAAAATAAATCCTAAATTAGCTACAATGTAACTATTAGTTATATTGTAGCTAGCTTAGGGTTTATTTTACAGCTAAGTATTTAGTTTTAAATAGGAATAATTTAGTTAATTATAGTAAATTTATTTAGATGTATTTGAATTATATTTAAGTTAGGGGGTGTTAGGGTTAGACTTAGGTTTAGGGGTTAATAAATTTATTATAGTGGCGGTGACATTGGGGGGCAGATTAGGGGTTAATAAATAAAATGTAGGATATAAATAATCAATGGTGACCGCACCACCTTACAATCAGATACTTGCTCAGGCATGGGATGGAGTCTGGCCTAAGACTCTAATAATATAAATGTAAAGAATCCCAGCCACAGAGACTTAGAAATTGGTTCAGCAGAAAATGTTTATTTATTATGAAGAAAGATTATAGCATCAAAGAGGAATGGAAAGGCCTAAAAGATGCAAGCTCACTCATCACCACACAAACCCCAACCACCAACCACATCCATACTCCCATCAAACAATCCTAAACTGAAAAAAATAATGCTCTAAACTAAAAAAGAGCAATAAATACCTACTGGGCGTCCCCAGTAAGTACAGACACGTAACACCTGTCACTCAACCCAACTATATCTGTATCGCTTCACAAGTAGCAATAATAAAGTAATGTGTCACAAAAGCAGTGTAATCTCCTATGACTATGTAAATGAATCTCCTATAACTGCAAAAAAAGAAAAAAAATGAAAAAAATGAACAATGTTCATGCTATAGAACACTTGCGTCAAAAAGAACAATGCATGTTGTAAAAGATTGTATCCAAATTGAAAAAGTTTATGTTTGACTTATAACAGAAAATCCAAATATGCCTTTAAATGTCTTTTCCATTAATGTAGTAACTTGCATTACATTTATGTAGCCCACAAAATGAATACTTGGTCATATGTCCACAAGCGAGATGTGTCCGTGTAATAAGTACAACCTCACACTCTATGTATCTTCACTCACGGTAAAGCTGTGTGTTAATAGCCATGTGTGCCAAATCTGTACCAGGACAGACCAATTCAGCGTAGCATCGGTAACTTTTACATGCAAGATCACAACATTGCAGGGCCAGTCATAAGCCACGATATTACCTGACACTTCGGTTTAGCCAGCGTCTAAATAAAATGTAGAATTTGGCGATGTTGGGGGCATCAGATTAGGGGTTCATAAGTATAATGTAGGTGTCGGCAGTGTCCGGAGCGGCAGATTAGGGGTTAATAATATAATGTAGGTGGCGACAATGTCGGGGGCGGCAGATTAGGGGTTAATAAGTGTAAGATTAGGGGTGTTTAGACTCGGGGTTCATGTTAGGGTGTTAGGTGTAGACATAACTTTTATTTCCCCATAGGAAACAATGGGGCTGCGTTAGGAGCTGAACGCTGCTTTTTTGCAGGTGTTAGGTTTTTTTTCAGCGAGCTCAGTGCCATTGTTTCCTATGGGGAAATCGTGCACGAGCACGTTCAGCCAGCTCACCGCTGACTTAAGCAACACTGGTATTGAGGTGAGATGTGGAGCTAAATTTTGCTCAATGCTCACTTTTCAGAGGCTAACGCCGGCTTGCAGAAAACTAGTAATACCAGCGTTGTCTTAAGTGAGCGGTGAGAAAAAAAGGCTTGTTAGCCCCACACACCATTACCGACAAAAACTCGTAATCTAGCCGTATAATTGTCAACAGCATAATTTCTTTGTTTACACATTCAATATAGATATAAACATATGTGGATATTAATAGTATTTTTTGTTTTTGTTGATTTTGATTGGTCACAGTAGATTGGCTTTAAGATATATGCCCTTGATTTTGAAGGCAAGCAAGGATAGCCAACACACTTAAGATGTTGTATCCAATCCAATACCCCTATTCGGTGATTAAGTCCTGTTATAAAATGCTCCTGACTGTCTGTTTTATGCTCTACATTTGCTTTTAATGTTATGCTTTTATATACAAAGAATTCAACTTTTTATTAAGGCTTTTTCAACTTTATTTTGTCCAGAAGTAGATAACAAAGTGCTCTGTAAATTTTGCAATAATTTCATTGTTTAAGTCTGTCGGTGAGCAAATATTTCCCCCTTCTCCTTTCTGCCATATTTACTATGATACTGTTTGAAGCAGCTATTTAGAGTTATTTTGTCTATTCAAAACATACTACTGGTTGAGCCGAAGCTGTTATATCCCTTAGCTCCAGTCCAACCACTGCAATGGTTTTGGTTGTCCGTGAACAACTTATACCAATGCAATTTTTTAACTTATTGCACCAAAATATCAGCTTACTCTATTATAAATGGTCATCTAATCTCTATATGTCTTAACTACCAACAGGGGAGACTTCCGGAGGACATCTTTATGGGCACATATTTACTGGCTCCCTGAAAGGTCTGTAGAATATTGGATATATCTTTTCTCTGTTGCTTTATCCATCTGTAATACCTTTATCATCATACTTCTGAAGTTCTGCTGCTCAGTTTTTTTAAATATTAGTTCAATTATATACCTCTCTGTAGGGAATAGTAAAAGACACCAGCCTATAGTTGAAATGACAAGTCACGTCTCAAAAGTTGAACACCAGAGAGTTAACCAAAATTATTGCCCCCTTTCCTTTTGAGAGACAAATGCAATATATGATTCCTGACTACATAACAAGATATATCACTTTCATTTTGTCAAATCTATCTAACAAGTTGGACACTGAGTGGTTGCTATTGACAAAAACATAATGTTTGATATTAGTAAACCATTTACTTCAAGAACTACTGAGCCTTCATCTAGAAGCCATCTGCACAGGGCTACATATTTCCATTACTCTTGCCTGATCTGCAGTGACAGCCAGGCTGATTTTTCTTACTTCTAGCTGATAAACTTCAGGACTGCTCTTGTGTTGGTTTAGAATGGAATTAGAGAGGTGTCTGTTTTGTGTTTGATGTTGTTTTCTGGTAGTTCAAGGATGTTTCCAGCAGATTCTGTGTGTGAAACTCCAGCTGCGTAAAGGAAAATGGATTGCAGACTGTACCTAGCAGACCTGCGCTGGAAAGGAAAATTACCATGCTGCATTGGAAAGTTTTGCTAGAGCTGGTGCGTCTTGATTATTTGTTATGGGTTTTGATTGATGGGTTTTGATTGATGATTGGTGGATACCTTCAACAAACAATATTTATTGAATCCAATATTGCTTATCTGCCTTTAAGATTAAAATGTAGCAACATTCAAATTATAATAGGAGTCAATGTTAAATCATTTGGAACAGTTTGAACAGTGAAATCAATGATTGAAATAAATCATGTCAGTGTCCCTTTAATAAACAATAGATTCATTCATCTTTACATTCTTTGGATTAAACAATATTGATATATAATTCACATATTCACTGTTGGAGTTACTTTATAGATATCAGCATACTCTAACAGCACCATGATTACATATTTGTACTAATCAATTTGGTTTTGTATTGTGATAAATATGTGTTGTGTCCTAAACAAGATTACTGTACATTGCACAAATGGCTCGATGTGCCACATGTCTTTGTTTATATTTGTCAACAGCTGTTCTTCAAAATGTGGTTTGTGTGTATTCTTTTAAGAACATTGATCAATGGGTATATTTAGATATGCAATAGCATCGTATGAGATGAGTTTGATGTCTAATATAGTCAGAAATTAAACATATGTTCAATACATCATTTTTAACAGAATCCCCTTGATTCAATCAAGCATTTTTTGGTTTAATGACTGCTCTATTCTTCACATTTTCAAGTTGATTATTCTTATAAATCGATACAGATGTGATTTAGTGATATCCCAAATGTGTTCACTAATATATATCTATATCATTCATAGAGAGAGTTGGTGTGGGGAGCCCACAGGAATCCAGCAGTGACACAGAGCCGCCTTTGCGGTCTCCTGGTAAGTCCATTGACTCATTTATATGTCATTGAAGGTGTATTGGTAATCAATATTATGAGCATGATTCTGATGAAGCATAACATTTGAAACAAACATATAATTTTCTCCTCTGATTATATATTAATTTTCTTTGAATATTGAAAGATTAATAATTAAAACTTTATTAGTCTACACATTTGTTATTCAGAAGATGTATAGCATATGTTTGTTTCCATGTTCATTTTTGACAACAGTCATCAAGTGATACACACATGAGAAATCTTAAATGTTCTATGTACTATGCTTTTATGATTTTTAAATTAATACAAACAATACATCGAAAATATGAATCATTGAGAATAACAAATCTAATGTAATTTGTATGCTCCATCAAAATGATGTAAATCATAACTTTGGGTGTGTATATCTTTAATGCAACATTGATGTGTGTCTTTGATCAACAGTAACATATGTTATAATATCTGATCTTAACGTGTACACAACATGTTATGTTTTACAGAGATTGATGTAGCATGTGGGACGGAGGAGGAAGAGGCTGCCTTGAATTCTGATGGTATGTGAAATATATCTATCATGTTTCCAACATGTTGCTTTATTGGAAATCATTTTATTGAAGACATTCAAAGTCTACAGCTTTTGCACTTTAAAAAGGAAGATTATTTGTCTGTTCAAATACACTACTGCCCCCTTTCTATATCAGGCAGCACAACACATATTTTTTTTTTTTATTTAATTTTTAAATTTATAATTCATGCCATCATTATGTCACATGCATAGTCCAGGCCAAAACACAATAATAATGTTATAATTGTACAGACAGTCATTGATATTCATCTGAGTGCCTATATGCATACCATATCCTCATTTCATAATTGTTTAGAAATTCAAACACACTTCGAAGTATATTGAAAACATAATCAATTTGAAATGCGTTGATTTGATTTCATGATGTATGAGATGTTAATATATTTGGATTATTTTTTTCAGATGGATCCTCCACCTCTGGTCATCTGGTTTCCGCCCTTGCCCAGTCCCCTGACCAGACACAGACCCCTGCCCATGCCCAGACCACTGCCCAGGCCCAGACCCCTGCCCATGCCCAGACCACTGCCCAGGCCCAGACCCCTGCCCATGCCCAGACCACTGCCCAGGCCCAGACCCCTGCCCATGCCCAGACCCCTGCCCATGCCCAGACCCCTGCCCAGACCCCTGCCGGCCCTTCCCATTTGTCATTTCCTGTCCCTCCCAAAAAACGCCCCTTCACCCCCCTTTGCCGCTCTCCCCGTATTATGGGCCGTACAGCTGCCCATACCCCAACTCACCACTCCCCAGCTGTACGCCCTACCCCGGAGCAGCAGCTCATCCCTCCCCAAGCCAATCCCATCCCTCCCCAACACAATCCCATCCCTCCCCCCTGTCTCAACCTTCATTGTCCTGGGTGTCGGATTGTCCTTCCCAGGCACAGCTGTAAGTATCATTCAAAATCAACATTATAAGATACTTAAAGGTACACTGAAGGTAAATTTTTTCTATTGTGATTCAAATAGAGCATGCAATGTTAATCAAATTTATAATTTACTACTCTTATGAATTATTCTTCATTCTCTTGCTATCTTTATTGAAACAAAGAAATGCCTAGAATTAATTTTAAATAGAAAATAATTGTGGACATCATTTCTTTATTGTTGGATGAATGTATCCATCAACCAGCAGGGACAACCAAAGTTGATAAACAAATATGGCCTGCCCTAAAAACCTACATTCTTGCATTAAAAATCTAGCTAGAGAATTCTAACATTTAAAGAATATGTTTAATTTTTTAATATTTGTAATGTCATGCTCTATCTGAATCAGTCAATTAAATATTTAGGTTCAGTGTCCCTTTAATTTGATATCACTACATATACCAATCACCACTACTTGGATCCAACAATTTATGTACAAATGTTGATACATTATCTCTTGTCTAACCCAGTGGGAATGTAATTTCTTCAGGTTGCTATGTTTACACAGCTTGTCCTCAACGCCAAAATGTTTAAGGATAGGTGTGCCTACCACAGTATAATTAAAATATTTAAATTGCTAATGTAAGTACAATGTAAATCCTTTAACAAGATTTGATACACTCAAGCTGTATAAGTGGATCATCGAAAACCAATTAAAGGGGACAACATGTTTGAGTAAACTGTCCCTTTAATGATTTTGGTCTGTCTGAATAACATATTTCATGTGTAAAGAATCAATTTAAACTAATTGATGTAAAGAATGATTTGTCTTTATAATGACAATGTATCTTTGCTTATTTTTTCTTCTGTTGTGTAATTATACTTAATATTTTATTTATTCTTTATTTTAGGCTGTGACTCAGCATGGCTCATGCTAGAAGGTATAGCACGAGTAGAGCAGGCCGTGTTGAGGAACGCAGCTGTCCTGAGAGGGATGAACGACACCATGCAGGCCCAGCTCCGGGTTCAGGACTTGACTCTGCGTGAAATCATGCGATTAACTTCAAGGCCTGAATCTGGAGCTGGACATGCACAGGACGATGAAGAGGATGACCAGTAAGTGGAGGATCTGGAGATGCTCCAAGGTCGCAGATAAGAATCCTCCGTCCACATGTTGATGTTTTTTTTATTGTTGCCATTTGGCCTTTTTCAAAGTTTATAGTTGTGCCTGTTGCACTCTTTTACCTTGTCATATGTCTCCAATGGGGCTATGGTGGCCCTTGTCAACTCTCTTCATGGACTTTGATGCACTGTGTTACCTTGTCATATGTCTCCAATGGGGCTATGGTGGCCCTTGGCAACTCTCTTCATGGACTGTGATGCACTGTGTTACCTTGTCATATGTCTCCAATGGGGCTATGGTGGCCCTTGTCAACTCTCTTCATGGACTGTGATGCACTGTGTTACCTTGTCATATGTCTCCAATGGGGCTATGGTGGCCCTTGGCAACTCTCTTCATGGACTGTGATGCACTGTGTTACCTTGTCATATGTCTCCAATGGGGCTATGGCGGCCCTTGGCAACTCTCTTCATGGACTGTGATGCACTGTGTTACCTTGTCATATGTCTCCAATGGGGCTATGGTGGCTCTTGTCAACTCTCTTCATGGACTGTGATGCACTGTGTTACCTTGTCATATGTCTCCAATGTGGCTATGGTGGCCCTTGTCAACTCTCTTCATGGACTGTGATGCACTGTGTTACCTGGTCATATGTCTCCAATGGGGCTATGGTGGCCCTTGGCAACTCTCTTCATGGACTGTGATGCACTGTGTTACCTTGTCATATGTCTCCAATGGGGCTATGGTGGCCCTTGGCAACTCTCTTCATGGACTGTGATGCACTGTGTTACCTTGTCATATGTCTCCAATGGGGCTATGGTGGCCCTTGGCAACTCTCTTCATGGACTGTGATGCACTGTGTTACCTTGTCATATGTCTCCAATGGGGCTATGGTGGCCCTTGTCAACTCTCTTCATGGACTGTGATGCACTGTGTTACCTTGTCATATGTCTCCAATGGGGCTATGGTGGCCCTTGTCAACTCTCTTCATGGACTGTGATGCACTATGTTACCTTGTCATATGTCTCCAATGGGGCTATGGTGGCCCTTGTCAACTCTCTTCATGGACTGTGATGCACTGTGTTACCTTGTCATATGTCTCCAATGGGGCTATGGTGGCCCTTGGCAACTCTCTTCATGGACTGTGATGCACTGTGTTACCTTGTCATATGTCTCCAATGGGGCTATGGTGGCCCTTGTCAACTCTCTTCATGGACTGTGATGCACTGTGTTACCTTGTCATATGTCTCCAATGGGGCTATGGTGGCCCTTGTCAACTCTCTTCATGGACTGTGATGCACTGTGTTACCTTGTCATATGTCTCCAATGGGGCTATGGTGGCCCTTGGCAATTCTCTTCATGGACTGTGATGCACTCTGTTACCTTGTCATATGGGTCAAATATTCCTTATTTTTACATGATTATTTCTAAACGTTGTTGATGTTTTCTTACATACTAATAAAAGACATGTCATTGCACGATTCTTTGTCCTCATTCTTCATGTTATTTTTTGAAAGCTCTAGTTTATCTGGTTGATCCTTAAAGGGACCTACCAAAAATAATGGTTTTTCCAAAATCATATATGTAAGACAATTGTAAATGACTTTAAGATTAACATCTCCAATGTAATCTTATTATTTGTGTTTATATATTTTTCTCAAAGCTTTATCATTGCATGATTATGATTAGCATAGTAATTGTTTCATATATGTATATATAGATTGTTATTTGTGTATATATGTATATTTCAATTTTCACATCCATGTGTGTATTTAGAAACTCTGCATGAATTGATGCACCTTTAACAAATGATCTGAGGATTGATACAATGATATAATCCCTGTAAAGTGTTCATTTTATTGAAATAGTATTGTCTATGTGTATCCTCTTTTAAAAAACAAAATAATGTCCCTTTAAGTGATGGTGAGCACAATTGTTAATGAATGTATTTCCATTTCTAAAGCGTTTTTGTGCTTTTTACATGAACAAGGACATATAATCTTATTAATAAACAATCTTATTGTAATGTTGACAGCACATGTATTTCATTTTCAATTCTATCTTATTGTAAAAGTGTAACCAAATAAATCTCTGTGTGTAATGCAAATATTTTAGATGATGAATATTTTTTATCAAATATGTTAACAAAATACTTCTCCTCCCATATATGGCTATAGGTAGGCTGACCATATTTAAACTTGAATAAATGACACGTTTAATCAATACATGTATCATTATTGTTATTCCAAAACAATCAAAACATATCTTAAAACATCAATGGCATATGTATTTCTCATGTGTATCTTTTAAATGTTAAAGATATACACCATAGCTATAGTTCAAGGGACAGTCAAGTCCGAAAAGATGATTCATGATTTCGTGACATTCCTAGATAGCAATCTAGACACATACTAGTTCCTAAAATATAAATACGTTTCTTAGTGATATGCCAAGCTGTCAACTGAGTCCTTGGATTGGCTGCGGTTTTTCAGCGATCTAGGATGCGCCATGTTGCTTAAGACGTCACCTGCCAGGCTGTCCAATGATTCCTTGTATTGACTGACGTTCTTACGTGATCAATAATGTGCCTTTTATTGGATGGCGTTTTGACGTGATCAAGGATGCGCCTTTTTTTTTTTTTGGCGTTCTTACATGATCAAGAATGTGCCTTTTATTGGATGGCGTTCTTACATGACCAAGGAAGCGCCATGTTAAGACGTCACATGCAAAGGTAAAAAAACGTCTGATTGTATTACGTAGTCCCGCAATATTTGTTTGTGCACGTTAAACACGTTTGTGACTGCAGCCAATTTTAAAAACCTTGTGAATATGTATTATTTGCATCATGTTACATTGTTGACCCGTAGCTGATAAAGACCACCACATTCTCTTTTGCTGGATGTCTGGTTGAATAAACGAACGAAAGCAAAATGTTTTCATGCATATGATATTTCGAGGCAAGTGCAAATCTCTATAGTCCATGTTGTTTAATATGTTTGTCAACAATATGTTCCTTTTTCAGAAAAATGACTGTTGTGTTTAATGTTAAAGATATCTAATTAATAAATATGCGCTATTGTGTTAGAATTAAGTAATCAATATGCATTTAGCTTTATCATATGCTAAATATATGATGCCGACTTCTTCTAAATGTAATTTCGTTGTATATTTTATTAAAGGTTCATTAGACACTCACATTATAAATGAAATCTTTTAATTTGGTCTCTAGTTAGATAGTCCATTGTTTAACAAATACACGTTTCATTTTGCTTCTGTTCAAATAAAATGTAATTAATTATCAGACTCCTCGCCAAGCCTCTA